>NW_027103379.1:0-227707 GCF_902728285.1 Clytia hemisphaerica
CTGGACTGACGAGTTAGATTTACGCAATAGTGTTGACCGAATCTGGAGAAAAAAAATGAGGAAAAAAAAGTTTTGATTTTGGGAAAGAGTAGATAAACCCTCAAAAACTTTATAAATACAAGCTCTTTTTTAATATACCCTAGATAGTAATGAAGCTACAACAATTTAAGGACAATGCTAAGCCGAAATTGAATTCTAAGAAATTCAAGAGTATAATTGGATAAAGAGCCTAGAATATCTCAATCTTGTCCTAAAATAAAAACAGAAAGCAGGGTTGAGGGTCAAAAAAACCGAAAACTTTAATCTGATGTTATCTCGATTACTTCCTTCATTTCATTCCTAAGTGGTTAAGAATTTATCACCGGATCACTGAAAGAGGGGTGTATTATTCGTCAATAATAAAGTTGACTGTTGGTACCTAAAACACACCAACGAAGCGGCCTGGCTTAAATTTCTTGGTGGTGCAAACTATGAAATTGGCGCCCCTGGTATTTTTGTCCTTATTTGCGCCCTCCATCATTAAGTGAGATATTATAAACTATCTTAACTTTTTCTCCTTATCAGTACACAAAATTCCAAACATTAAACATGACTACTTTCTCTTGGACAGGAGACAATTGGATTATCTTTGTAACGCGAGATGTTCTGACTTTACTCTCCATTAAAGATCAATAGCTGAAAGAGGCCCCAAAAATTCTGAAGTTGGGAGGAAGGTTTCTTTATATTTTTGGCGCCGCAGGCAAACAAATTTGATGTAAGAAAGGTCAAACAGCCTAAAAGATCTTCTAAAACGGAGAAAGTTAGTCAGTATAAGACCACAGCGAAAATTAACAAGTTTTGATCATTTTGGCAATCTCTCATTTTGGGGGTAAGCATTCTCTTTAACCCTTGGTGGATACACAACACTTCTGTTACTTCTGATTCAATATTGATAGAAGTTTTGAAAATATTGAAGAGAAAGGATGTAAAAGGGTAAAATAGAGCGCCGCAGGCGAAAAAAAATGAAAATTGTACTCATAAAAGGCGCTATAAGATAAACGTGCCGAAGGGCGCCAAATTGCCCAATTAAACATGAACAAAATTTTGGCGCCCCCTTGAAAAGCTCTTTTGGCGCCCCTCTCAGATCTTTCTGGGTGGTGCACTGCACACCCTGCACCCCCTGCCAGGCCGCCACTGGAATAGCATACCTTGCTTTGAACAATCAGTTAATTTTGCATTTTCCAGAGGGCCAGTAGGATGGATACGAACCTAAAAGGTAAAGTAACAGTCAATCAGGGTATTCTGATACGAATTAAACTAAAGTTTCACGACAATAAGACCCTTATTTTGATTAAATAATAACGCCTTTTGATCGAAAATCTTTCTCTGATTTTGTCTTCCACCACTGAAGTGGGTTGTTGTCAACTAATCAAAAGTCACAGTTATTGCAATTCACCGGTCTCTTTTTGAACAAAATACTTTTGTGTCTCCTCTGTTCTTTCAGAAAAAAAGAAATTTGTACTTGCTTCCCAAAGAACTTATCAAAAAAATTAAACTTTAGAAACTCATTATAATGTGAGTTAATTTTCAGAATTTTCTAGCCAATTATTAGAGAAAGGATCGTCTTAGATCGTCACTCACCTGGATAATGATCAATCAAAAGTCTTTGCTCCATCTTTTCAGCATAACCTCCTTAAAATGAAAATGGCAAAAATAATAATCTTATTCCAACATTTTATAAACTGAAGAGCACCACATTATGCTTGGCTCACAAAAAAGTTTCAATAAAAAGAATCAAAACAAAAAATTCGGCATTTTGGCGATTCGAATGTTCAAAACAAAATGAATTTCGTATTCGAATGTTTTAAAAAAAAGAACGTTTCTAAATCAAAACATTCGAAACGCACATTATAGAAAATATTTTTCTAAAAATTGAAAAGGCCAACCGCTAGCTAATTAAACCCAACTAAAAATGCCAACCCAACATAAACTACAGAGACGAACGTTTTGAGAAAAGAGGGCCTTGTTTTATTGCTTTGACGTGTATCTTAAGAAGTCTTGAATTCATGTGGCCCCTTGTGTCTTTATTGTTTACAAAATGGAATGAAAAGCTTAAACCAAAAGTCGAACGAGAACACTCAAAACTTGATCAGCGGTGGAAGAAACCAGGATGTTCAGAATACAAAATGCAGCAAAAAGATTTTCTTTAAAACCCTAGATTTTTGAGCTTGTCTGTGGTAATATTTTATTCCTTGGTATATGGCGATATGAAAACAAACAGAAAGAAGAAATTTTTTACCACTTACTCTTCTATAATCTTGTTACTTGCATCCTCGACTTTAAGCAATCTTTTGAACCATAAAAAGAAGATGTCAAATCGCCAGAAATATTGACAAAAGGATTTCCATGACCATCTTTTCTTCACGAAGTTTGGCTTTGAAAAATATTCTGTCGCCTCAAAAATTTTTATGGAGAACTTTTATAACGGGCCAATCAGATCGCCGTATTTCATTTTTATTTTCAAGAAGTAGTCGGGGGGTTATTTCAACTAACTATTTATTAACTGACAATTAGTAAAAGTAATATGAACATTTTATTTTATGCCTGAATTGGAAAGATATAAAAATGAACTTCATATTTTGTGAAATTCTTGCTAAATGCTCCATTATTTGTATTTACAAAATCAATGTCATAAAATATTGCACCCCCGGCTACAGTCATGTTTGTATACACTCGTTACCAGACTTCCAATCACCGGTCTTAATAACATAATTTTGGGCGTTTTACGGACGTCTTTTAGACGTCCTGAACAAATCAAGTCCATTAAAGACGTCTTAAGGACGTCTCGATTGGACGGGGACGGGCTTTGGACGGGCGGACGTGATTTGGACGTCATATAGTCGTCCTCCGGACTTTCTGTGCCCACTGGGNTAGCGCACCGCTGTTTTATTTTTGACATAATCATTACTCTCGATGGTTGTGTTCAGACCAAGGTTTAAAGTAATTAAGTCTACATGTTTCTTTTATATTCCTTTTGTATTTAGCAGCACGCTCCTCATAAGTTAAACCAAAGTTTAAAAAGGAATCACCCTCTGGTTTAAAAAAAACGTTTTTACGATATTATCACAGTTTTCTGAATAGACGAAATCAGTATTCGCAAGTGAAAAGCATGCTCCTTTTGTAAATTATGAACAGAGAACGTGAAATTTATGACTTAGTGACGCTCGGAGCGTCTCTAGCAATTTAGGCAGTTAACGGGCTTTTAATGAGAATATCATGGATATATATGGAGATTCCCATACTCCGCAACAAAAAAAATCCATTTTTGATGAATAGTGATAGAGAGAGAAGAAAGTTGTTTTGACATTCAAAAGGGGATTCCTCTCTTATGTAATCTATCTAAAAGATGAAATAACAATTAAGTCGTTGCATTTCTTAATTCCCATATCAACTAAGTACTACTTAAACCTTAAACTTAAACTTTCATGTCTGAACACGACCGATGTGTTTGTACGAGTTCCAATCCCATCAACCTTTGCGTTAATCTCTTTTGCATGTTAATTGCATCGTTTGACAAAAGATATATAACAGTTTGCACGTATCTTTAATTGAGCCGCGTTGAATTGTGGGATTGCAACTCGTACAAATGTCAAAAGAGTGAAAAGTAATAATTATGACGTATGCATTGCGGAGCGCTATTTCACAAAAATAAACGTGTTTTGTGGTTCTCAAATTTTTGTTGACGTCAGCAATTACGTCTTTTTAAAACAACCTTCCGTAATAACTTTTATTGGCTTCATTTTCATATACAGGTTGTAATGTTCTTCTGAACGGGCATGAAAAATGCTTTCCAAATGTATGTAAATGTTCTGGTCTGTGAAATACACAAACCAATTTTTTGGGTCTGAGATTTAAATCCATTTTAGACCCCTAATACTACAATTGTGCAAAGTTTCATACTTTTACATAGGCTACGTCGTATCTTCCTTCGTTTAGAGCGTAAAACTCTTACTCTTCGGGATATGCGCACTGCTTTTGTTTTGAATATTGAACTTCTCCGGATACATCGCATGCGCACTGAGGTTTTAATGAAACAATAGAGTTTCAAAACCGAAGCCAACCAGCTGTGTTTTAAACATTTTTTTATTTTAAATCTCTAAACTAACTTAAAGAAACTGATTTTCCGAGAATCTATTTTTGGCGAATTTGGCGAATTTCGACAATAATTTGAAAAATTAGTTTTCGCCAAATGTTCGTCAAAACTTCAAACTGTCTAGGGCTTTCATATTTGGGCCAGGAGGAAAGATTTATCCTGCAAATCGCCAAAATTAGTTATCATTAAAATAAATTTCTTTAAAGTAATACTCATATTTTTTTTATCTTTACAGAAAATTCTTTGATCAACACGATGTGTCATATGTGCTACAGCAAAACGTATGATTTTGATGATCCAGAGTTCGTGCATATAATGGGCTACATCAAAATGTCCAATGAAGGTCTAACACCTAACCAAGCCATATCAATTTTTCCTTGGCTGCAATATTTCCCTGACACCGAAGCACTCAAGAAATTGAAACTTGCTGTAAAACAAGACACAGAATTCACACGTAAAATGTTCGATGAACATATCGCAACTTTTGATCCTGAGAATATCAGAGATTTTACTGATAATCTACTTCATTTTTCACAAAACAAGGAATTATGGAAAGATGCTGGTTTTGAGACAATCACTCGAGAAGAAATTGAACCTGTGGTAAGTTCACTATTGTTTGCAGGTGTGGAAACCCAAGCTGCTCTTTTACGTTGGCTCTTCCTCTACATGATGCATTTCCCAGAATATCAAACAAGAATCTATGAGGAAGTTAGATCGAATGTTGGACTGAAGCGTCGAATATCTCCTGAGGATAAAGATGTATGTCCAACAACTAATGCAATATTACTTGAAACTCATCGCATGGCATCTGTAGGCGCTCTTAGTCTCCCTCACAAAACGACCGTTGATACTTCAGCCGGGGGCTTTGCTATTCCGAAGGATACAATGGTCTTTGTCAACCTCTACAGCATACATTATGATCCTACACACTGGGATGAACCAGAGAAATTCAAACCAGAACGTTGGTTGAATGTTGATGGAAGTTTGAAGAAAGAGAAGCCAACACACTATCTTCCTTTCTCAGCTGGAACGCGGGTATGTATTGCAGAAAGAATGGCCAAAATGCAACTATTCATCATCACTACTAACTTCTTTCGTAATTTTGAAGTTTCAAATGCTCCAGGAGAAGAATTACCAGGTCTAAAAGACGGCATCTATTGGTCAACCTTGAATCCACCTCGTCGTAAAATTGTTGTGACGAAACGAAAACATAACTGAAAAAGGAGGACATTGGATGAACGTATAGACAATGTTACCGTTAGTTGATACAATCTTTACGTGATTATTTTTTTAGTTACTTAGTTATAATTAGTTCTTTTGTTGTTGATTTTTATCTTTCACGAATATAGAATTCATTTTTTGATACTTCAAATTGTGGTTTCGAGTCATCCTCGCTCTAGAATTGATGCTTGTTTTTTTTCTTGTTTTTTTTTTCTATTATATTTTTTTATTACTCACTTTTTCTTTTTTCTTTAATATTACTTTATTATATTTTCTATTTTTTTATGTTTTAAATTTTTATGGATTGTCGATTTTTATTTTTATTTACCTTATTGTATGGTAGGGAAGAAAAGCTTTTGAGTTTAGCACAAATGTCTTCTTTTCAAGCTTAAGTTGTATGGGCATTCTGGCTCTCTCCATCTTTTGATCCAAAACTTTCTATTTGAAAGGTTATAAAGTAGTTCTTGATGGTCAACCCTCTCAATGGACCCCGATTTCAGCAGGGTTCTACTCTGGGACCCCTCTTATATATTAACGACCTCCCAAAAGATATAATTTCCTTGATCAAGATATTCGCTGATAACTCTTCTGAATTTTCCCTGATTCTTGATCAAACTCGCTGTTCTTCTGAGCAGGTTGTTCAATGGAAGATGTTCTTCAATCCTGATCCTTCTAAACAAGTAGTTGGAAGTCTACTTTACAAGGAGGTTCAGACGCTTAAGAGTCATTTTTTTTTAAGAGTCTTCATGGTGTGATACCTCACCCTCTTGGATTTTGCTGAAATTTAGACCAAATGATCTATCACACAAGAAAATAAGACCCTGAAAATTTCACCTTGATATCTCAAGTAGTTTTGAAGATACAGCGTCTCAAAGATAGGCTATTAAGCAGTCTAAAGCTAATCACAACACTTGGACTTAGAAATCTTGCGGTAAAGCGCAAATTATTGTCAAAGTAGGATTTCTGAATGAGTCTAAAAAGTTTTTGAATAGGAATTAAGTACTGTTAAACCCATTTAGTTGAAGTAACTTGCTTATATTTAAGATTATTATTCACCAAACTGTGAAATGTTGAGGCGTTTCCTGGAAATATTAACCTGATAGCAGCTGTGGAGTTTTCTTCACGCGACACGCTGAAGCTCTGAAGATCGCTAAAAACTAACATCTGAGGAAAATGGCCCTATCTCTGCAGAAATTTTGAGTCAACTTTTTGTCTTGTGCCGAAAACTTAAAAATTAAAATGGCGCTCCATAAAAAGTGCGTTTTATAGATAGGAATTAAAATTCTGTCCCACAATGCTTTGCGAGTGGAAAGGTTTCAAAATGGAGGCGGAAGGTGAAAATGGATGTTTGTTATTGTTTTTAAAACTCAAGTTTTTTGGTCTTTATACTTTATAAACTTCATAAAGGTATTCAGTAATGGTTTGTATTCATTTTCTATAGCTTCAGTTCAGCTTCATAAAGATGTTTGTTTATGATTTTTCTCTCTTTTTAAGTGATAGTTGTGTATGATGTTATTATACTTTGTTTTCTCTTGTGTGATCAGTTTAAAGCAAAAAATGATTCTTTTTTGAGCATATTCATCCATTAAAGAACCTTGTTTGTGAAATACAATAATGTTTTGCATGCTTCTTTATCAAAAAAGTTCTGAATTTGCTTTGAGAGAACTTAACAAATCTTCCGACCCAAAAGTTGTCCGCCATGACACCCTTCCCTGTTGACATTGCACTCGGACCTGTTCTTCTTAAATAAAATTCTACGCGGTCCGCGTACAGGCGCGCGACCATATTCTTCAGATTGTATATTTTCGCCCACGTCTTTAGAGCTTCAGCGTACTGGGCCAGAAAATACACAATCTGTTATCAGGTTAGGAAATATGGGCTCTGGAACTTGGTAGGAAAGGCCAGATGCCAGTCTCATTTTTTTACATATTCTGTACTTAAAAATAAAGAAACAGTCATAAAATGTCATCTGTTGATGGAAATGACCTGAAATCTTTTTCAGTTGTTCTCCTAATGGGCTTTTCCAGAAAAAGATCGTGCACCCCCTGTTGAGGAAGTCCATTTCCGTTCCAAGGGGGTAAGGTTTGAAATGCAGTAGAATTCCATAAGGGTAGACAAAAATCCGTCAAAAATAAGCGGAATTCCAAGGGGGTAACAAAGCGGTAATGATTGAAAACTTGTAAAAATTCGGAATTGCAGAGTGTTACTGCTAACGCAGTAGCGAGGAATATATCACTGACCCCGATGAGTATATTCTGACCACCTATAAATACTATAAATGTATTGACAAATTCATTTTCTACAAATATTTAACAAAATTTTTTGATAACTATCTTTTCTTGTATACCATAAACCAATTGAAACATTCAAGTTCAATGTGCCCTTTATGACATACTTTTATTCATAATAGCAATCAATCAACATCGTGAGCGAATTTCAGTTCATTCGCAATCAATAAATGCTAGTGAATTTCAGTTCATTCACTTCTCATACAAAGATTATTGAATATGGCTCCTTGACGGGGATTCGTTAATTACTTTGCAATTGGTCGTTCGTATTCTTTGCGCTTCGACGTTTGCACGACTACACTGCGCACGTTACCGTCATCTCCTGTCTTCACGCTAGTAACACGACCGAGTCGCCAATCATTGCGTTGAATCGAATCGTCTTTGATGAGCACGACGTCGTTTACAACAAAGTTACGTCTTGGTTGATTCCACTTTCGTCTGGGTTGTAGTGATTGTAGATATTCTGATCGCCAGCGTGACCAAAACTCATTGACGAGGTGTTGCACTCTTCTCCATCGACGACGACTGTAGATGTCGGCTTCAGTGAACTGACCAGGTGGTGCCATCACGATCTTCGTCTTTGATGTCAACAGTTGATTTGGGGTCAGTGGAACTAAGCTATTGCTGTCACTCAATACCTCTACTGACAATGGACGACTGTTAAGAATAGTCTCAACCTCTGTCAAAACTGTATTGAAGCTCTCGTCGTTCAAACTTTGGCTGTGATTCTTTAGTAGTGACGTCAGGATGGAGCGACATGATCGAATTTGACGCTCCCAGACTCCTCCCATGTGACTTGCCAATGGTGTGTTGAAGTCCCATCCCATCCAGTCAATGTTGTTGCGAAGAAGGAAGTCATTGATCTTCACCTGGTCCATCTCTTTGATTGCTCTCTTGAATTCCGCGTCTGCTCCTAAAAAGTTCGAACCATTGTCGGAGCGAAGTTGTCGTACATATCCTCTTCGATTGATGAATCTTCGCAATGCCATGATGAAGGAATCTGTGTCGAGTGTTGCCGTGCTCTCGAGGTGAATGGCGCGGCTTGCGAAGCATGTAAAAAGAGCGACGTATCGTTTGTGCTCCTTCCGTCCTTGTTTGATAATGAATGGACCAAACATGTCCACCCCTGTATACGTGAAAGGTGCTGACTCTGAACATCTCTCTGATGGAAGATTTGCCATCTTCTGCTCACCAAGCTTGCCACGGATACGTCGGCACGTTACACATTTGAAGATTTCGTTTCGAACTCGTGAATTAGCGTTGACGATCATGAAACCATTTTGTCGGATTTCATTAAGAGTCGCATCTCTGCCTCCGTGGTGAATCTTCTGATGGAAGTGCCGTATGATCAAAATTGACACAGGGTGCTTCTTTGGTATGATAACTGGATGCTTCAACTTCCATGGCAAAGTTGAATTGGTGATTCTTCCGCCAACACGAATGATTCCATCGTCGTCAGTGAAGGGATCCATCCTGGATAATATCCCTTTCTTTGATTGTTCGATCGTTGATGGAAAACTTGCTTTCTGTGTTAACTTCACGATAAGTAGCTCTGATTTGAAAAGAAGGTCAACGTCAACCTTCTTCTTTAGTCTCCATGCCATCATTCTTGCAATGATACGTTTAAGCTTGTACCAACTTGATACACGCTTGAACAATAATTCGAATTCATTTTCCACGATACTTGCTAGATTGACTTTCATTGGCTTTGCCCTTTTGACTTCGACATCGTCATCCTCGACTTGATATTGTTCTTTGGATTTCGTTTCGATTGGTTGCCATAGGAAGTCGGGTCCATTGATCCATCGCTGCTTTTCGACGAACTCTTGAACTGTTTTCCCTCTTGAACCATCGTCAGAGGGGTTGTCGTCAGTTGGTACATATCTCCATTGCTCGACGTTAGACCCATCGTGGATTGCTTGAACTCGGTTCGTGACAAAGAGATGAAATTTCTTGGCTCGATTTGAAATGTAGCCAAGAACCACTTTGCTGTCGGTCCAGAAAACTTCGTAGTTTGGCACGAGGGTCATTTCTTTCTTGAGTTGAGTTGCGACCTTGGTTGATGTAGTTGCTGCCGTCAGCTCTAATCGCGGTACTGTGGTTGGTTTCAAGGGTGCGACTCGAGCTTTACCAATGATGAAACTGCAATGGATCCTCCCTTGGTCGTTGACAAGTCTTGAATAGGAGACCTGACCGTAACCCTTCGTCGAGGCGTCGGAGAAATGGTGGAATGATACTTCCGATATTTCACCGAAATCTGATGGTACGATACACCGTTGGATGCTGATTTCCTGAAGCAGATGCAAAGAGTTGCGCCATTTCTCCCAAACGTGGTGCTGCTCTGGAGAGATCTCGTCGTCCCAACTCTTGTGTTCAGCACATATTTGTTGTAGCAGTTGTTTTGCCGGCAAAATGAACGGACCACCGAATCCAAGGGGATCATACACCGAACTGATGGATGCCAAAATGCCTCGTCTTGTCAAAGGAGTGTCTTTCAATACGATTCGAAAACAAAAGGAGTCTGTCTCGACACACCAACTGACTCCAAGGGCTCTTTCGATAGGTAGAGACTGGATTGAGAGGTCAACGTCTTTGATTCCTTTTGCTCTGATGTCAGCTGGGATTTCGTCTAGCACATCTCTTGAGCTGCTCATGAATTGGGTGAGATTGAAACCTCCGGCTGCACACATTCCTTTGACGTTGCGTTGGAGTTTGACGGTTGATTCGATATTGGTTGCTCCTTTCAACATGTCGTCGACGTAGAAATTTCGAAAAAGGGTGGATGCTGCTTCTTTGCCGAATTCTTTCTTGTTATCGATAGCTGTTCGTCGAAGGGCGTAATTACAAGTGCTTGGGGAGTGTGTTCCTCCAAATAAATGAACACACATCATGTAATCTTCGGGTTCTGCATCAAGATTACCTTCCGGCCACCAAATGAAGCGTAGCATGTCTTGTTGTTCAACGGGTACTCTGACTTGATAAAACATGCTTTCGATATCTGCAACTAACGCAATTTGCTCTTCTCGAAATCTTGACAGCACTCCCACAATCTGATTCGTAAGATCTGGTGCTTGCAGAAGCATCGAGTTAAGCGAAACACCACCGTAAGTCGCACTGCAATCGAAAACGACTCGTATCTTTTCTGGCTTTTTGGGATGGTAGACTCCGTGGTGTGGTAGGTACCAAGTCTTTCCTTCAATATTCTCGCTTGTAACTTTCTTGGCATACGATTTATCGAAGAGTTTGTTTGTCTTTCTGAAGTTTACGTTTGAGACTGCGTGCACGTTTGACAGCTTGGATCCTATTATTCGGAACTTGCACGTCAGGGTTCTTCATTGGCAATGGAAGCTCGTAATGTCCATCGATGAACTTCACCTTGTTGTCCATCAGCTCGAGAAATTGCTTATCGTCGATCGACATTCGTTCGAGGTCTCCTGGTTTTGATGATTCGGAGAAATCCATTTGTAGCATCTGTAGCACCGTTTCTTTCAGCCCGACTTCTTTGATCTTATCTTCAAAGACAAAACGTGTTGGTCTCTTGTCTTCGGAGAATGCGATAAAGTTGCATCTTGTTGATCGCTGGCTTGAAGAATTGGTGACGATTGGCCCAGTGACACATCAACCCAAAGCCGATCGGAAGGCATACGGTCCGTCATCCTGGCATGGAATTACTTCTATTGGTTCTAGGGCACGTGGGCAATTTCCTCCGATGAGAAGTCCAACATCTAGATCGTCATCGTCTTGCTGCAAGAATGGATGGATTTTCTCTAAGTACGTCCATCTTCGAAGCTTACTTGGAGACGGAATTTCATCTTTGTCGACAGGGATGAAAGATCTACTATACGTCTTTAGAAGTTGGATCTTGGTCTTGTGGTCGAAATGTGATGATATCTGGAGGTTGTTGATACTTCGACACGATTCAGTGGTGACACCATTCATCGTTTGGATGGAGATCGAAGTTGATACAGATGGAGCTTTCAGCTGCTCAAGTAACTTTTCGTGGATGAAGGTCCCTTGACTACCAGTGTCCAGCAATGCTTTGGTGATGACAACGACGTCAGATGATGGATGTGTTATTCGAACTAACACCACGTTGAGACTGGTGGCTTCCATGTCAAGCTTCGCGAAGGATACAACGAGTGGAGGTAAAACTTCAGAAGGGAGTTGGTCTGGTACTGGCTGTTGGGTCTGTTCAGACGGTTCTCGATTGGCATTCCTTCTTTCAGGTGGTTTTGGTTTTCTCCGGTATCCATGCAACCCTGTAGGATGATCACCTTTACAAGTTTCACACTTCCTTTTCCTCGTACACGATCTAGCTTGATGGGTCTCGTCGCTTGGATTGTAGCAACCGAAGCATAACTGTTTTCTGTACAGCCATTTTCTCCTCTCGCTGACTGGAAGTTGCAGGTATTTCTCGCACTTGTCAAGGTCATGGATCTCCTCGCACATTTGACAACGCGAAGGTTTTGGTGACGTTCGAAAAGACTTGAAATCTCTTCCTTTCTTCTGCCCGTGCCTGGGCGTTGTCTTCTCCTTGAAATCTTGTAATGCTAGCCTTGAATAGTTTGGATCGTTTATCAAGGCTGTCTCCTCTTCAACGAATGCGATAAACTCGTCTAGACCTGCCTCGGTGTGTCTATTCTTTCGGACTTGATAACTCTTTCTGTTCCATCTTTCTTGGAGATGTGGTGGTAAGATAAGATACATCATACGAGTTGATGTATCTCTCTTCGGGTACTTTTAACGACTTGAAGTATCTTTCCTTGGGCACCTCGTATGACTTGAAATACCTCTCTCTTGGCATCTCACTCTTAATTTTGGATACTTCATTGGACACCCCATTAGACTTGAGATATCCTTCCTTTGTATCGACTTCACTGGATTGGATCGGATCAACATTTTCTTCTGGAACTTCATACGAATTTACGTAGCTATCGACCGATTCTGTCTTGTCGACTTCTGGAAAGATCCTCTCCAAGTCTGTTTCTGGCTTGTTATTTTCTTGCTCTACATTCTCGTAAGCTTCTATTTTTGCTTGCGACTTTGCCATCTCGAGATTTAGCTGAAAGGTTTTGCTCTCTTGCTCAATCTTCTGTTTTTGCTGTAGAAATTTCGCTTCAATTTGCAGCCCAGCTAATCTTGCTCTCTCTTTGGCCTTCTCACTCGAAACTGATTTGTTTGATTTATTTGATGACTTTCCAGAATAGCTAGATGACTTTCCGGATTTGTTTGATGATTTTTTCGAGGAGCTTCTTGAAGATACTGTACTGCTGGCCTTGTCGTAGGGTAACTCTGCAAATTGCTCAGCTATCTCCTCAGGTCTGCTAGCAGTCTTGGCTCTCTTCACTTGCTCCGCCACCGTTATTTCTTGGTCCATCGCCTCGATGACCCTTTTCTTGATAACAGAAACTTTTCTGTCTATCGATTCAGTGCTGTATCTATCGAATTCGTCACTATTGTCAGCCTCAGCGACCAGGATATGACACTTTGAATGATACTGCATAAACTCTGCAAACAGACTCTCCAGGGCATCAACTTCATTCAACAGCTCATCTCGTCTCTGATCCTCTAAGAGTATGTCCAACTTCATAAGCTGTGTTCGTATTTTCGCCTCTAATTTGCCTCTTTTACTTTGAAGCAATTCTATTTGATAAAGTCTCGATCTGGCTGGAATTTTAATTTCCCTTTTGCTGCTGCCTCTTGCTGACTGAATGTATGACATAACGAAAAGGTGAGTACTAGATGACAAGCTACTTTAACTTTTAGTATTTTACTGTTACTGCTAACGCAGTAGCGAGGAATATATCACTGACCCCGATGAGTATATTCTGACCATATATTTCAGGGACGCTAAAACAAATGCACAAAATTAGAAGTTAGAAAACTTGCCATAAACTAGTTACAAGAAACTGAAAATATCCTAAGTTAGACCCAAAAGAAACGAAAGGCTGGCAAACAGAAAAGAAGCAAACCCCCAAACAAAACCTAGGCGAAGCACACTGAAAACGAAGCACTGGAAAACACACAGAAGACGCAAGCCCAACAAAGAACTAAGTATGTACACAAACATAGAAAATACTTACTAAAATACTAAAGTTCTTTCACTTCACCCTCCCAGCACTCACAACAACATACAACAGTTCAATAAACGACATTCAGAGAAATAACATTTTAAAACGCCTACAAAATCCAATTAAGTGACGTCACAATACAAATTCACAAGGGACAAGACAAGACAAAGACAATACATAAAACAAGACAATAGAAGCGCACGAAACATTGAGAAATATAAAATACGTTACGGAGGAGAACCATATACTTCCGCGTAGAGTGGAGGCCTACTCGCACTCAATGCGGGAACACAGAGGGGTATGATCCTAAAATTGCCTGGAATTCCAAGGGGGTAGGTCACAAAAGGTTGGACCTCTTCAACAGGGGGTGCACGTTTTTTTTCTGGAAAAGCCCAATGCCAATGATTAGTTGGCTAGAGAAGATCAACCAATATTTTGACAAACATTAAGCTTTAGAGCCCTTAAGTGGGCTTGATTTAACATTTTTAGAGGGAGAAAACAACGAAGTTAAGCAAATTTTCAATCGATCATATCTTTAGGAGACTTCAAAATCCCACTGAGATTTTTTGAGGCTATAAACTAGACTTACTAAGGAAGCCTTGCTGAAAGTTTCAAAAAAATTTGGTTTTGCCTTAAAAAGATGCGCCATCTTGAATTTTGCTCCAGGTCTGCCAAAATAGCAATTTTTTCGACCATTTTTTACGGTTACGCAAAGATGGAAATCCTGAAAATGTTATTTTTGTGGCCAAAACCCACCAGTAAACCACTTCAGGTCAAAATTTTGCTTCAAAAAAGTCCCAAGGACCATCAGCAGCCAGCTAAAAGTGCTTCCAAACCCAGATTACGCAAAGTTTGAAGCCCTCTACAGGAGGTGCTAGAGATTTTCGGGGAAAATTTTGGAGACTCAATTTGATTTTTTCTGATTCCCTACAAAAAGTTCTTGAAATCCACTGTAAATCAGCTTTCTAATGTACTTGAATAAAAATTCATTTGCTTTCAAAATCTGCTCCCCACAAGAGTTCATGATTTTTAGGGGTCAATTTTTGAGACACTGTATCTGCAAAACTACTTGAGATATCAAGGTGAAATTTTCAGAGTCTTATTTTCTAGTGAGATAGATCATTTGGTCAAAATTTCATCAAAATATAAGAGGGTGAGGTATCAGACTTTCTTTATTCTGAAGATTTAAAAAAAAAATGGCTCTTAAGTCGCAGGCTAATACTCTTCTATAAGATAACTAAAGGGTTTGCACCTTCTTATCTCTCAAATATCCCTCCTCCCCAGAGGACGGGAGGAGGTTGGTGAAGATGAGGATGCTAGTGGAAGACGTAGGATTAGACCTCCTGTTGAAGCACCCTTTTGTCGAACGATATCGTGCTTCCTTTTTCCTTTTTGCACCAACGAGTGGAATAACCTGGACAAGAACATACGAAATCTTCCTTCTATCTTCAAAACCTCAGATTCTTAAAAACCAATGCCAATTCGGTTTTCAGACTTACTGACAATAGAGGTGTGGTTTTTCTTAACCGTTTAAGGGTCGACTTCAGTCATCTTCGGGAACACGAATTCAGACACAATTTTGCAGACACAGTTGATTCCTTTCACAACTGTCGAAATAACTCTATCGAAAGTACACACCATTTCCTATTTCCGGACGCATTGCTCTGATTTCTCCAATGATACGATAGACATGCAATATTTGACAACCTTCTTCAACTTGACAGATCCTTGCTACCATTAACCCCAAGAAGACTTTCGAGAATACTTCTCTTTGAGGATTCTAATTCTAGTAACAACCTAAATCATGATAAATAACCGTAAAATTTATCCAAGATACCGGTCGATTCGAGCAGGACCCTATTTGAAACCACTTTGAGATTTTAGCCTGAGAAAATTAGACTTTAACTCTAAATATCGCATTTTAAGTGGAAATACAATTCCATAATGGCGGACTTTGGCAAATTTCTAACCCAAACCATTTTGATTCTCCCAGAGTTTTTCCAGAATACTTTGAACACCAAAAATTTCAGGACACCATTTGAAACCGTTTTTGAGATTTTAGGCTGAGAAAATCAGACTTTAACTCTTATCGCGTATAGGCCATTTCACAGTCGAAATGGATCATGGGTAATCAGGACTGATTGCGCCTCCATTACGGCTTCCCGTTGGCTAGACGCAAAAATTTTCAATTTTTTTCAAAACTTTGGACCAATAGTAAGTCGTTATTAGCGCGCAGTGGTCCTGATTACCCTTACGCTTTGCGACTGTGAAATGGCTTATTAGTGGGAAATGCAATACCATAATGGCAGACCTTGGTAAATTTCTAACAGAAACAATTTTGGTTCTCCAAGAGTATTTCCAGAATACATTCAACACCAAAAAATTTCAGGACACCATTGGAAACCATTTTTGAGATTTTAGGCTGAGAAAACCAAGTTTTAGCTTGAAATATTGGCATTTAGCATGAAAACTCAATTTTTAGGGCGCCATTATGGATTTATAGGAAATCTTTGAAAACTCAAGTTTGATTTTTCCTGGAGCTTTCTCTGAAGTGTTTCATTACTGAAAATTTCAAGTGTGTACCTTAAAAGTTTAAAAGTTGTGTGCATTTTGCTACCCAGAATCGGAGAAAATCAGCCTTTTTAGCCTGAAATTGAAACATTGAGCGATCTCGCTGGGGTTATTTTGTCTTTTTGTGTTGAATATTAGTACAAGACACCATTTAGAAACCATTTTGACCCTTTCCTGGCCTTTTATAGTCTTAAAATGGGCAAAAAATGCCATTTTTACTCATTTTTCGCTTTAGTGCGAATCAAAGACCCCCCTGGGGAATGCTGGATTTTTTACCTAGGAGGTTAAAAATTGCGCAAAATGTCTTACAATAGATTAAATTTTCACAAAAAAATACTACACTTTGAATTTTTTGACTTTGCCATTTGACGATCTACCCTTACAAACAGTTTTATTCATCTGCTTCCAATTGTCTTTAGCAGTTGCTATTAGTATTACAATAGATTTTTTTAATTTGTAAATACAATTGGTGATCAGAGGATTTTGAGAAACAAATGAAACATAACAAGTACTCCTTAGGGTGTGAAGTCTCAGTGACATATAGTAGAGAAAAGGGAGAGAAATTGAATTGAGTTTTTCTTTTCTTGTTTTTCTTAATACGAACAGACAGACAGACAGACAGATATTTATATAATTAGAATCGATTAAAATAAATTTAGAGTGAACTTATTAATGACTAAGTTATTACTGTTACACGCTTGGGAGTTGGGGAAAATTTCTTTTGAAGGGAACTCGTTTCACTGATTTTCAAAAGTCTCAGAAGAGTTTTATCAATCTACTTGATGGTCTACTTTTTACGCAACCTACAAGCATGTACTTCTAATCTTGGCGTGCAGACGTATTTATAACAAAACCAGTGGGCAGAGTTAGGATAAGAAATGAGTACAATGAAATAGATCTGGAACTGTAGAACAGCTTTTTAAACTTTCACATACTTGGAAAGCTTTCTCAGAGCTGCTTTATAACGGAAAAAGACCAAAGCTCTCTCTGAGTAAGAGTAGCTTCTCAAATATTATTTCAGGTTTATATTGTGATAATTTTTGAAATCCTTGGATAAATATCTTTCATTTGAGCCATATTTGAGCTTCTAATTTTCACTTATATTTTCAAGCCCAAGCAAAAGTGATGACCTCACATGAGGCCCCCCCAGCGGACCCAAATTTCACGCATTCACGCAAAAAATTTTCGCAATTCACGCATTCACGCAAGTTTTTCTCGAAATTCACGCAAACCCAATTTTTTGGGAAATCGGGGACATTTTCGGAAAAATCGGGGAAAATGTCAAAAATAGCGGTCTTGACCATTTCGCTAAGTTACGTAATTTACGTAATTTCCGCCATTATGGAGTAAAACGTTCGATTTGCATAAAAAAGTATGACTGTACTGGAGATATTATTCGACCGGATCTGGTCATGCACTTTGAGGAAAACTTAACTCAGTAGTGATTTTTTCCTGTAGACCTGACTATAAAACACCGTATTTGGTAGCGTCATAAGAAGCCCCCAAATAGAAAGCGTTACGTAATTTTTCAACTTTAATCACATGCCATCACGCAAAATATTTGATTCTTCTAATTTGTCACGATCGTTTAGAAAAGGTGAAGCTTCGGCAGTTAACGGATCGCGATAGTAAGTGAAAAGATATGCGCCGCAGGCGAATTTTTGTACAAAAAAAAGCTTAAACATTATCAAAAATAGGTCAAACAAACTCGAGTATGACACAATGATGCTTGGCTCAGGGGTAAGGAGGCGCAACCATGGTTTACGCAGAGAGGAAATTTTTGCATTTTTGTCACTCGCGTTTGGCTAAAAATGCTCTCTTTAACACCATTGAAAAAGAATGTAGTCTAAATTCGTTAAAGGCAAGGTACGATCGCTTGATAGCTTGTAAAATGAGGTAAAAGAATGAACATTTGTTGCGAGCGAAGCGATCAAAAAATTTAAAAAGAAAGGTTTTAATCAGGGCTCGCGAATTAATTTCCTAACGTGGAGGGGCCGAAAACATAGTGACTAAGGAGGCGCAACCATGCTTTGCGCCGACAGGAGAAAATTTCTATTTTAACCCTCTGATGTGCTTAAATACGACTCCATTTCAGACTAATTTTGCCAAGAAATCAGGTTATTGAAAGTCTACATCATGGGTAAAAATATCTTTAAAATAAGTTTCTTTTTATTTGCAAAAACGTGGTGAAGTCATGGCCGCCTCCTGCCCCCAGTGGCTCTGGCCCCGGCTGGCCCTGGCCCTGGATCATTCGTCATGCATAACCATGGTCTTATCTTAAACAAACACTTTCAAGGGGGCAAATTAGAGTTATTTAAGATTCGAGGGCCAATACATGTTTGGCCCGAGCGAAAAAATCTGGAAATTTAAGGTGTCTAGATTGCAAGAAAGCGCATCTAAATCATGAATCATTTTATAAAATAGAGAATTTGAAAGTTGCTGATTATTTTGTGCACCTTTACCTGCCATCCTTTGAATTTGGGATAGGTGTGCACCTTAGGGTTTTCTACAAACTGTGAAAAGAAAAAATTCACGCGTTCACGCAAAAAACAGGGCCGATTCACGCATTCACGCAATAGAAATATTGATTTTCACGTTCACGCAAGTTTTTTCAATTCACGCATTCACGCAATTTTTTTTCGATTTTCACGCATTCACGCAACCAAAAAAGCCCATTCACGCATTCACGCAAACCGCTGGGGGGGCCCCTCACATGGGGACCTAATTGATCATTTAAAAAAGTTAGTTTGCTTTTAACAACTCTGTGCACACGAAGGATGTCTTCAGAACATAGTGGCATAGTGTAAGTACGCACCTGAAAAACTATCTTTTGCCACTCGGTGTATCTAAGGGCTGATTCTTTGAGTTTTTCTCTCTTTCTGGCTAAAATTTCGATTCGGGTGTATCTATGACAACGAGAACCAAATCAATGGGTCTTGGCTTTTTCGTATAGGTTTTCGAAATAAAGAGGTTATTATACAATATAAATCAATAAGACATAAATAAGAGTTTTCATTTATGAACAGTTTTGGGCGCACTTTAATCTTGAACAAGAATCGCAAAATTGCGACTAAATATTTCCTTAAAAATGAAGGTCATTCATTATTGACATATATAAAAAAGTATACACATAATTGCATATATATTTGTCCAGAAAGAACTGGCATGTTGTTTGCTTTGTTTTGGTGTTTAAAAATACATTATCAGTCCTAAAAAAAAAATACAAATTTGAATATAATGAGGGCATAAGTCTGGTTAAATATTAATTTATTCACAAGATTTAAGGATTACTGAAAAAATACTACTGCAGATGAACTAAAATCAAAAACTAAAACTTTACAATTATAAATTTACATTACGACAAAGTAAAAATTTATTTTTAATAGCAACAAAGAAAAAAATGTTGCTCAAAGTTTTAAAGCATTTAAATGCATAGCTTTAAACAGTAGACCTTTTTTTAAAGAGGCAGCCATGTTGAATAATTATGTACTCTGACAGCATAAAAACAATGACACAGTCATGCATAATTTAGGTCTATTTAGTTCAGTAGGTATAGAGAAATCAAGATTTGAAAACAGACACTGCATTGGTTTACAAGACTAGAGAAAGATGTCAACCATCCACACGGTTCATGAAAAAAATAAAGTATTTATCAAAAAAAGGTTCTCTTTTTTTTGGTAATCAATACGCTGCGCAAGCGTATGAACAATTTTCTATTGTTTTGATTTTGGCAACCACGAGAAACTTCACTCTCCCCCGTAAAAAATGGTAGGTAAATAGCCAGTTCTCATAAGAACCCAGCAGAGAAATGGTAGGTAAAGAACTCCTTTTCACCATAACTTCTTTTCCTCTTGGTGAATTTTTGTGAAATTTTCAGGAGAGATACATATAATTGTCATTAATATCATGTTCAAACATCTAAAACATTCTCTTTAAAGGAAGGAAAAAAATGGCAATACATTTCTCTAACCTTCCACAGTACTAAAGTGAGCATTTTTACCTCCCGCCTCTACGGTGGAGATGGCGAGACTGTTAAACGGCGTCTTCCAACAAACAACAATCAATATACCCTAACAGGATCCCACGGTGTAAACATTATCAACCAACAAAACCCACACCACCAAAATTGTAAAAATAAGTCAATATAATTTCTATCAACAATTTCTCGTAAAATGTTTTTTTTTCCAACATTCTGACTGTCTGATACATACCAATCATGGCTGGAGTCATCATGCAGTTAGCCACACTAGCGTCCCGCCAAAATGTGTATCAAAGATTAATGCTGCGAAAGTGCTATATCGTTTACTTGACTCTCAAGCAAAAAAATGCACCGCAAAACTTCTAAAGGGATTCATGAAAAAATAACCCGGCGCTTTTTAATGAAATTAACATTTTCAAAAACTTTGAGAAATTGCCTAAAATTTGAGCCATAGATGAAAAAATTTGAGCCAAAGCCAACATTGAAAACTAATTTGAAGATCAACTTCCCAAGAAAAAGATCTACAGGGGAGGCGGAACCCACCTAGATCCGCGCACTGCCGGATAGGCCATCTCCCGGAAATTTTGCCGGACCACAAACAATGACCCATTTACATGTGCGTAATTGTTTTTATTTTAGCGTATAAACAAGGCCTTAAAAATCAAAGCGCTGTCTCGGGAATTGAATGACAAATTTTGGTTGGTTGATTTTGGCTGCTGCACGTTTTATTTTGTTTCCAACTTTCAAGTTTTAATTAATATTGTCTTACGAACTTGATTCAGGTAACTCTCGTCCTTGTTGTTGAAATATATCCTGTAGATGACTGATGTTGTTTTTTCTGAAAGCTAGATTTTCTAGCTGTCTAGTGTGACTAACTGTCATGTGTAGAGTGACTGTGTATAACAACAAAAGTTTATTGAAAATCATCCCACGGTAATGGTGAAGCTAAAGATTTATCAACCAAACAAAACTGACGCCAAGTCAAATGAAATCTGTCGATTAAAAATTTCCATGAAAATTACAATCGAAACTTATCTCATAAAATGCTTTTTTCAACATTCTGGAGGTGTTCAAAGTTAGAGGTATCATATGTAGAGCCAAGCAATACATGAAAAGTCCTTTGCTATCCCATTTGCCATGAGATATAAGAGTCAAGAAATCAAACAAAAACCAACAAATCATGTCTCTTCACTTGCATGTCACATCGTGTTTTATATGGCAGTTAGTACAAGTACATCGATTTGTGAAGTGTCTTTACGTCATATAGAACAATAGAAAATATCAAAAGAACAAAGGAATTACCCATAGCCACCATTTCGCAACCATGGGGAATCGCGATTTTACGCAAATGGGAATCCTCATATCGAGTAAAGTATCTTCTGAAAATTTCATTCTTCCCCATAAATGCGAAAATGAAAAACGAAGAAGCTTTCGTTTTCTAATTGTCTTTTTAATCTGCCACGAAGTGTTAAAAAATTCCTTATAAAAAGACACGTTCTCCTACTAAGAGGTTTAAAAAATGACGTAGAAACAAGAAACTGTAAAAATAACCGTAATTAATCAACGGTCGTTAAAACCAAACTAAAAGAATTGCGTCAGCAGTAAGAATTCCCATAAGACGGTTTTAGAAAGTTTTCAATTAAATTATTTCTGATGACTGAGAATTTCACTTCACAAAAGTATAAGTTGATCGGGACGAACTGAAAGGTGTGGCTAAAAGCGGATAAGGGATACGGTGGGGAAAATTAAAGTAAAATTAAAAGCACGGGGAAAGCAAAGAAGAACATCTATTTTCTCTAAATCCCAACAATAAAAAATATAGGCGCACTTATCTTAATGCATAGTATGCAATGTAATGCAATAATTAGACTATTTTTAAGCATAATATTGAGCAAACTCAGCGTCAGCATCTGCTTTCTTTCTCGTGTGATACGGTGGGCCCCCTAAACCAAAGAATTATCAATCAGATAAAAAAGAAAGAACATATCCCTAATACTATATCATGGGTTACTCTCGTGATTACCTTAAGTGGATAAATTTTGGCGGGGATTAAATTTAGCGAATTTTGCGATTTTTGTCTTTAATCCATGCCAAAGACTAATCCACTTAAGATAATAGCCGGGGATTCTTGTAATATGTTTGGTATGCGATAAAAAATCCCGAAACTAACCTAGTAGGAATTAGATTTCACCTGTGTGGAAATTTATGTTAAAAATCAGCGCTGGACGCGTAGCCTACTAGTATAAGAATTATGCAATTGTTAATATATTTTCTTTTTCAGTTAGAAAAATACTAAAATATCTCACACGGGACCACGGGACGAAACGATGTAAACAATTGAAAGATTATTCAAATTCAAAGCGATGAAACAAAACGAACACCCACGCGCCATCCAGGAATATTATGTTGATGGCAGCTTAAAAATGAGAAAGTAAGTGATTATACATCTTGACTTGTTCCACCCACAAACCAAATTCTTGCAAATCCATTAAAGGGTAAACTTCCGTGCTTCAATACCTCAGAGTGTTTGTGCCCGTTCCCCGTTTATTGATTGTCGAATTTAAAGCAGAAGAAAAATTTCCGGGTATAAGTTTGAACAACAATCACGTTAAATTTTGAACATTTGACTCGGAATTTAATTAGATGGAAAAACTTCCATGCTTTGAGAGATCGCAAAATAATGTGTCAAGGTTATTTGTGCTTTTTTAACTTGACGTTTGTCAGCCTGTTAAAAAGTAACTATCATTCTCTGTGCTATAACTTCATTACTATTACTCCAAGACTGGTAGCTTTTATGTGGCAGGGGTATATTTTACTGAGACAGGGGTATATTTAGAATAGAGCCTATTTAGACTAATTGCCCAGGGTACTCATTTTTAACGGACAAGGCAGGCCCAGTGAGAACCTGGATCTCTGTACTATTATCGTAAAATCTAAATCCACTAAAAACAGACCTTTGTTCTGTTGGTTTTAATGTTCTTTTATGTCCCTTTCCTAACGGGCTAATAAACGACTCGGCTTTTTGAGAGAGGGACGTTCCCCTCGCACAAATGAAACATGTATAACAACGCTTCCATTTTTTTTCAGAATATCGCTTGACTAAAAGACGAAGGACCCGATGAACCGTCCGTGGCAGACAGTGTTATCGTCAAACTGTGAAGTAAACAGTGATGGTAGTGTTACCCTAATTGTAATTTATCGAAAGTGTACGTAAGGTAAAAAAGCTAAAAGAATAAAAGTTTATCTGGCTAAAAAATATAAAAGCCACGGATCATTTTACAATTAGAAATATCTTTGTCTTCTTTTCGTTTTTCTTCTAGCGCCGGACCAGATTTCTAGATAGAGATAAATACAATATATATAGTCTAGAAGTATAAAACCTTCAACTACTCAAAATGGAAACAATAAAGACAGAAACCCACAAAACAAAAAGACAATACAAATACAACAAAAATCTAGAATGAACATTCACAGAGAATCAATCAGGTTGGAGTAGAAAAGGAAAATATGATGACATAGAAATCCGTCAATGTAAAACTAGTGATCTAAAATGACTTTAAGGAAGAAAGTAACTCAATATGAGTCAAGATGGAATGAAGTAACTCAATATGAGTCAAAAAATACAATGCCGGACAAAAGGTTGTAGACAAATGAAATTTCAGTGAAAAATGATGAGAAATAGAGCAAAATGACTCTTCTATGTGTCTGAAAGGGGATGGAAGTTAAGAAAAACACTTTTGAAGTCGTTGCATTGCTTTTGAATTGCTTTTGAGGGAACCACAAGCAAAAAATCAGCGTTTTGACACTGGTGTAAGCCAGTTAATCAAGCCCTTGTGGTTTGCCCTTGCGGTCAGACTGCAGTGGGTGACTTTCAAAGACTTTGAACAGCTTTGAATGGGTTTGGAAAGCACCCAGAGCCTCTTGGGAACTTGTTTTTGATCGATATTGAAGTATTTTGCAAATATTGCAGAAGTCTACCAACCTTTTGTCCAGCATTGTATTTCAAGAAAACACATTATCTGTTCCTCAGTTATATATATATAGAGTCCCTCTAAAAGCACCCCGTGCTCATCACAGTACAGCCCCACTGGAAAATTAACTTTGATTTAATCTTCATTTGAAATTCAATAGATTTATATCTCCATTGGGATTTCGATAGAAATTTGTCCTGAATCCCCACTTCCACCGGGGGCTGTGAGACAGGGTGCTCAAAAGTACATATAGCGTAGAAAAAAACTATGACGTATAGCGAATAGGCCACAGGGTGAGGTATAAAATTGAATGGGGATTAAACCGATTTCTGGTTTTGATGGCAGCAACTTTGACAGTCTCAAAAGTGGAATTTCGTCCGGATCTCGTATCACGAAACTAATTGAATTTGAAAGAAGATATGACTCTTACCCCCAGTAAAGATGACGTGCTCATATCAAATCAATCTGAAACGAATGCATTAAAGGAAAAAAATTAGAAAAAGATTGAGGTTTCCAAAATTAATTCTCGCTAAAATTACTCAAAATCTTTGAAATCAACTCATCTGAACCCGGCTTTATTTCCCCACAATATATCGCAACTAAAAAGTAACGCTTTTACACCGTATATCTAACTGTACAATCCAACGTTACATTACGTGAACGTTGTGGACGTTTATGTTTATGTCTGCTGAGGTCTTGCAGGGGTGAAACAACGGGATGGTGCCTGTCCTTAAAAAACGCCTTTTCGCTACTTATTCATTTAGATGAAATTGCACTCAAATGCATTTAGTGCTCGTCGATTTAGTATTCTCAAAGGTATTTCAATATGACACTTTTTACGAGGAAGATGTTTATCGATTACAAAACTTACGTCACAACCACGGAGCGCTGACTTTTAGTTTTAATGACTTGCTCTCATTCGTTTGGTTTCTGTAATAAAAAGAAAGTCGTTATTGTGAACTTTTAACATGCTTTAAATGGAGGTACTTGTACTAACTGTATGGGGTAACCAGAAAGTCAATCCACAAGAACAGCCATCTTCCTTTATCATGGAGTGTTCCAAAACTATTGGTAGGTTGTTTGGAAGTACAAAAACCCACACAGTTTGATTTATTTTAAAGATTTAACTTGAAAACAAACTGCATCTTTCTAGCAAAAAACTCATGTTTCAACCTGCTACATAACAATTGCCAGTCGGGTCTGCTACTAACATGTAATAGTTTTATTATAACCAGGCTTGAGAATCCGTAAGGAATTTGTAACATATATTATATATATAGTTTATTAGTCGACTTGAATCATGATACATTACTTATACTTCACTGGATGCATTTTTCCCTGTGAAATTAAAAACGGGCGTCAGTCAGGGCGTATGGAAGGCGTTTTGACACGGGAAATTATTATTATTATTATGAAGGAGAAAGCCCGTTTTAACAAATATTTCCCTTTTGGAAAACGGGAAATATTTAATTATGTACATTAAAAACACAAAAATAAAAGATTTAATTTAATTTTTCTTGGGCTCTAAAACCTGGAAACCATCATTTTGTCACTTATCTTGACGAATTACTATAGGAAGGTTTCTCTCTCTTTCATAACATCTATACCTCGGCCTATACTAGACGTCACGTTTTTTCATATTTTTTGTTTTACCAACTTTTCGTACCATACCAACGAGTATCACATTTTGTTAAGAATTTTCAACACAATTTACTTTGGCAAAATAGGTCGAAAGTCGCAAAAAGTTCGTTCAAGTTGAATCAATTGGCAGCCTAACAAAATATAATATTGAAAATAATATTTCTCAGAAAAAAGCTTGTTCTAAAAGATAAAGAAATAATTGAAAGCACCCTTTCAGCATAGAGGTATAAAGAAAAACAGGAGTTGAATGTGTCGGTAATTGGTCGTTAAAGTCTTTTGATTTCTTTTATAAAATGTATCAAAAGAAATTCTAAGCTCGCCCGATGAAATAAGACTTTTTAGAAGAACTCAAGTTTGCTATGAACATTCTAATAATCAGTATTGAAGATTCTCGCCTTTTAATATACGAAAATTAGATAAAAATTCGTCCACGAAGCAAGTTTATGTTCCATTTCGCTATCCGTTCAATTTTGTTTTGAAAAGATATTTTCTCAAGCCAGAAAATGAAAAGTTCTTTATAAGCACACACGATTTCAGACTCAATGTGTAGACATAAAGTCGCTGGAGAATTTTGGAGGAAAGTATCAAGCAATAGAGTTCACCTTAAGGAAAACATTGATCGAAAAATCTTATCATTTGATGAAGGATTGCCAAGTTTACAGGCCTTTTTTTAGTCCAAATATTTTCTTACACTGATGTCAGAAACAATGAATCCCGTCTCATCTAATTTCTAAAGCTTAAATGAGCCAATAGGATTTCACCTATGGATAAAAGAGCTCATTAAAAATGCACGATATATGAGATTATGAGCATGCATACATCGTAACTTTTTTAATCGTAGGGCGAGCTTGGTTACAATAGCATACTTCTCCTGTTTCTTTATACCTCCATGCTTTCAGCGAGCGAAGATTTCTCAGCCCACTGAAAGAAAACAAGAGGCGTAGGTGGATGAAGAAATGACACGAAGAAAGAGTTTGTTAATACAATATTTGGACATCTGTGAGTGTCATACAGCCTGTATCAACAAATACATCAATGACTGCAACAACAAACTCGTACCCAGGTTGAATTCAGCGCTTTTGGAATTCACTGGTTGAAAATGGTTGAAGTTTAGTAGAAAAATCAGGGAAGACTGGTAACAACAAACAAATTTAGAAGTTTGATTTTGATAAAAACCTTAAAATAAATACACACTACTGTCAAAACCATACGGTTACTTGGCTGGATAGTTATCAAGAAAATGTCGTTTTTACCATCTGCCATTCAGATATTTGTGGCATTGGTCATACTTTGCAGAACAGAAGCAACAAACACTACAATCACACCACCAACAGACCAAGGTTTGTGTTTAAATTTCAAAAAAAGCTGGAATTTGATCTTTGCTTGACCAATACTATACTTACGGCAACTTACGGCGAACAATCCAAAAGTCTATTCAATCCGATTGGTTCAATTTAAGAATTATGATGTAATCGAGCCAAATCAACCAATCAGTTGAATAGAAACTGATTTGAGTGTTGAGCATACTTTTGGACTGTTAACCGTAAGAATTCCAGCTTTTTTTGGTTGTTTATTAGAAAATGACACAATCTTTACTCTTTCAGTTTGATAGTTTCTTTAGTAGGGTTCGTTATGTCTTTAGTAGGGTTCGCTATATGTTGACTTTTTCTGAAATCAGGTTATATATGTAATAAGTAATGTTAGTGAGAAAAATACTAAGAAGCAATATTTTAGCCTTTATTGTCTCTACCCAAATAAGCTATCCATTTAGCCATAATAAGCTATCTCTGTTTCGAACAAAAAACACACTTTTTTCATTTGCGAGAATTCTAGTTTTAAGAATAATTACCCCATTTCTTAACAATAATTCTTCCTTATTATCAGGGGCTTGTGAAGACGAATGGGTTTTCCGTCAAGGGTTTTGTTATTGGAGTTCATCATTCAATAGAGGAGCCTATCGAATGAAGAGTTGGTTTGGAGCTGAAAGAGAATGCAGAAGAAAAAGAGCTGACCTGGTTTCCATCCACAGTGAAAGTGAAAATAATTTCGTCCATAAAATGACTCATTGTGCTAGGGTAAGAATATACGGTTGATATTTAGATGAGTATTTTCCGATTAAGTTAAATTGACATACCATGTGTTCATGTGTAGAATCAGTTCCAGCAACCCTCAAAATTAGTTAAATAGGTAGATTAAAAAATATGTTGCTCTAAATCCCTCAAAATCCATTCTTTTTATAAAAGCAAGCAGTCTCGAATCTCTAACCCTGATATCCAGCGAAAATATTTCTAATATCTTTTAATGGAAAAGCTAGATTGAAAATCTTCTAACATGGAAAACTTTGACCCCATAGTAATAAAAACGGTGTAATATCATAAGGGTTACTTTTTCTAATACCAGACAACGCTTTGATCTTATCTAGAGAGAATCAAAGTTTCATGTATTCTTTTTAAGACATGGACTGGTCTGACAGTGACCGACAATGGAAAAAGGACCCGGCCGGAAGGTAACGAATGGATAGATGGGACAAGCCGAACCTATTTGAATTGGTATCCTGGACAACCTGGTGCTGATTCTAATCACCGTTACAATTGTTATTATCAGCACGATAGCACAGGTGGTAAATGGTCTCATGCTTTGTGTACTGCACACCGATTCTATTATGTTTGTAAGAAACCTGCTGAAATGGCAAACATCCGCGCAGCTGCGTTCTCCCATAGAATGCGCGCTAAACGAGCGGCTGAAAAGTGTGGAAAAGGATGGAAACTTGCAGGCAATGATAAATGTCTTCATGTCAACAATACACGTGTTGATTTCTTCGAAGCCCTCTTGCAATGCCAATCTTTGGGTTCACATCTAGTGACCATGCACAATGCACAAGAAGAAGCCCAACTTTCGCGCGCCTTCGATTCGTGCGATACACCGTGGATTGGATTGGAAAATACCGACCCGAATCGAGTGAATTCGAACGCCGGTTGGAAATGGAACGACAACACAGTCCTTAGATATTCGAACTGGCAGAGCACCACACCGACCAATGATAAAACGAAGCAATGTGGAAAGCTGGTTCGTGGATTGTCATGGGTCAACACCCATTGTTGGGAATTGCTACCCTTCATCTGCCAGAAGAATATTTAACTATTTGTGAAGGAAATTATTTTTCAATCTACCTATTATTGATAGAAAGTTTTGTCGCTATGAATAGAATAACGTTTTCCTTAATCTAAACTTCTTTCATCTTTTTAGTAGCTAAACTCCCCACTCCCCTGAAATTGTAAAAAATTTCTTAAGCGTTCTCATGTGTGCGATCACCCTAACCACCATCTATGGTTCCTTCCTATCTTTACCATCTTAGGCTAGGGATTATTGCCTTCTTGCGACCTCAAAATTATCTCTTAACTTTTACTAAAGTCTATTCACGATAAGTGTGCACTCTTTTTTTTTTTTTTACCCATAACTTTTTAAGGAATTCTTCAATCTTTATAAATTTGGTATCATTGGAAAGATATTAGTGAGTGGAACAATTTCAAATAAAAAAATCTTTAAAAAATTCTACAAATGAAGATGAAAATGAAGAAGAAAAAAATGAAGATCTTGTAGAAAAGTGCTATAACTATCGTTTTCACTGAAGTGAATCCTTAATCATCGAACGTCATCACTGTGAAAAAAATTCTCAAAAATAATCATTCAGTCAAAAGATATCAAACAAAGTTATAAGCTGATTGACGTCTAAAAACGCTGTTTTTGCTGTTTTTTGGGGTCAATCACTTATTAACTTTGTATCATAACTTTATACTGAATAAATATTTTAATGAAATTTCTTCACAGTGATGACCTCCTAAGATCAAAGAATCTCTCACGTCAATCAGATTATAACTTGGTTTGATATATTTTTACTGAATGATTATTTTTGATAAATTTTTTCACAGTGATGATCTCCTAAGATCAAAGAATTTCTCCAGTGAAAATGAAAGTTATAGCACTTTTCTACAAGATCTTCATTTTTTTCTTCTTCATTTTCATCTTCATTTTGAGAATTCTTTTAAAGATTTTTTTATTTCAAATTGTTCCACTCACTAATATCTTTCCAATGATACCAAATTTATAAAGATTGAAGAATTCCTTCAAAAGTTATAGGTAAAAGAAAAAAGAGTGCACACTTAACGTGAATAGACTTTAAAAGCTTTCACTTACACAGTAACCGTGATTATTGATACCAAAATCCGATATCTTGACCATGATGATAATGTGCTCATTTAAATATACTTAGAGTTGTTCAGTCTATCCCACAAAGCAAACAAAAGATCGGGGGGGGGGGTACTCTGGCAAAATTGGGTGCTTGGTATGTTCAGACGGTAATGGTCGATTTTTCACCTTCCAAAGTCTCTCTAAGGGTCGGAAAATTCACGATTTTTAGGAACTATTTTTGATTTGGAGTGAAAAAATTGTAAAAAGTCTTTCTAAGGGTAGGGAATTTTTCAAAAATCTAAAGGGTCATCTTTTCAGCAAAAATCAGTCTCTCTAAGGGTCCCATCCGCACATACCCCTCATCCGCCAACCCTAGTAACCCCCGGGCAAAAGATAATTCCATTCTAAACTACCAGGCCATTTAATATTTATTGGGGAATTATTTGTTCGGAAAAACATGAATGTAGTTTCAAGTTTTAAAAAATCGTGATTTCGTTCTTACAAAATAATAAATCTTTATATAATTTGATTCCTATCCATCCTATCAAATATTTTACTGAAATTCAGCTCTGTTTTTACCACAAAAGGGATAAGTCTAAGTTCGAGAATGATTTGTATATATACACACACCCCTATGTCACAGACCCGCTGGGACCCCAGCCCCACTGAAAAATTAAGAAAGAATTTCGTTCCCGATGGGAAAACATCCTTGAATTTCAGCCCCACTCGAAATTCCATGCTTAAAAATTGCACTCCAAAACCATCTCCACTGGGTTTTTTAACCTACGAACAATAGAATTTCTATCCCCATTATAATTTCAATAGGAATTTTTAACCCCACTGAGAAAAAAGGTTCCACCGGGTGTATATATGCTACACATGAAACCAGAAGAAGGCTTGAAGAACGATGAACTGAAATCTTTTGGCCCGGGTATCTAATATTAGAAAAATTACCTAAACGCATTCAAGGTGACCGGCTTACCCTGCGTGCGGCCCTTAAGGGTCATTTGTCCAAGCTTTCCAAATTGCACTATAAGGCTCAAAATGAGCAAAGATGAGAAAAAGTCCACTCTAAGGCTGTAAAATTCTGTAAAAGGGTTGATTTTTCGCCCAAATTTTCTCAAATTAGACTAAACTTTCTCTAATTTTGGGCCGCACGTACGGCAGTTTTTGAATCGAGTGCCCCCCCCCCAGGTTTAGTGGTCAAAGTAGTGAAAATTGGGTAAAAAGCCTATAAAATACCTTTGGAACGAAGTAGCTTTTAAAGAATCACGACAACAAATTTGCATCTGAAGAATCTCTTAAATGGAAACATTTATATACTACAAAATCTTTTTTCGTATCATACAAAAATTTAAACATTCTTCTGGCAGATGAAGGGTAGCAGTTCCCAACAATGTGTGTTGACCCATGATAATCCACGAACCAGCTTTCCACATTGCTTCGTTTTATCATTTGTCGGTGTGGTGCTCTGCCAGTTCGAATATCTAAGAACTGTGTTGTCGTTCCATTTCCAACCAGTGTTCGAATTCACTCGATTCGGGTCGGTATTTTCCAATCCGATCCACGGTGTATCGCACGAATCGAAGGCGCGCGAAAGTTGGGCTTCCTCTTGTGCACTGTGCATGGTCGTCAAGTGAGCTCCTAAAGATTGGCATTGCAAGAGGGCTTCGAAGAAATCGACACGTGTATTGTTGACATGAAGACATTTATCATTGCCTGCAAGTTTCCATCCTTTTCCACACTTTTCAGCCGCTCGTTTAGCGCGCATTCTATGGGAGAAAGCAGCCGCGCGGATGTTTGCTATTTCAGCAGGTTTCTTACAAACGTAATACATACGGTCTGCAGTACACAAAGCATTGGCCCATTTGCCACCTGTGCTGTCGTGTTGATAATAACAATTGTAACGGTGATTAGAATCTCCATGCGGATGACCAGCATACCAGTTCAAATAGGTTCGGCTTGTACCGTCTATCCATTCGTTTCCCTCGGTTTTTGCTCTTTTTGACTCGTCTATTGTCGTTAACCCAGTCCATGTCTTAAAAAAACAAAAATCATTTAGAGTAAAATCGATGAATTCATCTGATTATAAGGGGATATACTCACTCTTTTGGCTGCTATGAGATAGCGCCCTTTGAGGATGTGCTTGCCACATGATCTGTCCGTAGTCGATAGGTCTCTTCATATCACAAAAGTTAAAAAAATAAGTAACGATGAGATTTCTTCCGCATTGCTTTTTGCCTTGCTTTCCTGCTATCGATATTTCTTGGTACAATTGAATTTGAGGTTTTCACTAAACACTGGCGTGGACGCACATTGATTAGTTGGTAATAAGAATTTTGTTAACTCTGTTTTAGACTTGAATTCATAAAGTTCAACACTATTCTTGCCCTTGCACCACGATCCGTAATAAAAAGTATTCTTACCCTAGCACAATGAGTCATTTTATGGACGAAATTATTTTCACTTTCACTGTGGATGGAAACCAGGTCAGCTCTTTTTCTTCTGCAGTCCCTCTCAGCTCCAAACCAACTGTTTATTCGATAGGCTCCTTTATTGAATGACGAACTCCAATAACAAAAACCATTACGGAAAACCCATTCGTCTTCACAAGCCCCTGAAACGCGAGAAAGAAATATACAGGAATCATTCAAAGATATTGTTCATTTTTGTCTGACCCTGAGATCCACAAATAAATTCTAAAAATTGAAATGCTGTCTATCATTATTGAAAGTTGAGTATTGTTGTTGTACTGGGGGGGCGGGGGATAACTTTCCGAAAAAAATGAAAAACTGTTAGATTTTTACTTTTAATATCTTTTGAAATTTTCATCTGGATTCTTAAAGGTTTTGCATCGATAAGTGAATTTTACGCTAGTATAGGAGCAAGAAAGAAGTGTGATCAACCATTATTGAGTGTTTTGATTTTCCTATCCTTCCTGAAAAGAAGACAACACAAACCTTGGTCTGTTGATGGTGTGATTGTAGTGTTTGTTGCTTCTGTTCTGCAAAGTATGACCAATGTCACAAATATCTGAATAACAGATAGTAAAGAAGACATCTTTCTTTATACCTCTATGCTATTAGAGTTTCTAAGTTTGTATATTATCGGAAATTCATGCTGAACAGAGGGTTTTTGTATCAGTTTCAGATGACGACATTGAAACTTGAAATGAAAATTAGTACCTAGTCTTCTAGTTTAGATTTCTGAAATCGAGTATCTGTAAGAATAAGATGAGAACAAGGGTCTGAGTACGAGATTGTGTTTGTTTGTTGTTAGAAACGATTGAGACATCTATTGATTCAGGTTTGAAGCACCTACAAACATTTTATTGACAAATTGTCTGTAAATAATTTCTTCACATCTCTTCTTATTATTATTTTATTATTTCACCAAGACATTCTGAAAATAATCCCAGCAGTCCCTTTTTTCAAGCAAAAGTAGCAAACCCTACTTTTCAGTGTTTTATGTGGAAAAGCACTTAGCTAGGAGGCCGTGGGCTGAGAAGTTTAAGCAATCAGTTTACATATCGCGAACGGTCAAACAAATCACAGCTGGATAACCTTCATTTCACAATGCAAGAACGTAATCAATCGTAACAAATTCTAATTACCCAGAATTCCTTGCTTTTGATGATGTCTCGACACGTTCACATTTCATTTGTGTTTAAGTAGATGTGCGTGTATCAGAGTTGTGTATCATCTCTCTCAAATTTCGTTTAAATATAACTGTTTTATGATGAAAGTTTCCGAACTGGCAGATCCTCAGATTCCAAAAAAAGTCTTTTCATGACAAATGAAAACAACCGCACATTTGGTATGTGTGAAATAGTTTGATTCTTCAAGGTTCCAGTGCGTTCGTCAAAGTTCGCCAACACAATAAAAAGTTTAAATTCATAGAAAACTAAACTGTGGTGTTCATGGACCCAAAATCGGATCATTCCTTTACGCGCAGCTTGAACATACTTACAAGTTGAACTATTTCCTTATAAAAATTTTAATGAGCGTGAGATTAAAACAAATCTTCCAATCTGCCTTGATCCATTTAATTTGTCCCTAATTGCAGCTAATTGCAGGTAATTTTAAGGACATACAAATCTCATCAATCATCAGTGTTGTATGTATATGGCTTAAAATGGCATCTTTATCAACAAGAGTTACATAAGTGACACAAATTAATTCATTTTCTGCTAAATATATTTTGGATTAGAACGGCGATCCAGTTAGCGTTTGTTTTGCATCGATTAGCATTAGTCAGCACTTTTTTCTACGATAGGCACATCTTAAAAATTGTTTGCAAAGTATTGTTTTGAAATTTTTGAGCCCAGTTTCTTGGGCGAACATTTTAGCGAAGATTTCAAAAAAAGAACCATTGTGGCCCCTCAAGATGCTTCCATGTAAAAAAAAGGGGCTTGAAGATTTAGCCTTTAGAAATTGCTCATTTCTCCAATAGGCAAACTGCAAATTTAAAATCAAACTTTTGCGGATCTCAAAGGGTTTTATGATATGATCTCAGGTTTCTAAAACAACCAAAACATTTTCCACATACAAATCTAAAAATAGGAAAAAGCCCAAATTTCGAGAAAAAAGCATCTTCAAGTAAAGATATTGTAAAAACAAAAGAAAACAATGATTGGATGATCAAAATATACCAGGACGGAATAGACATGCACGTCTCTCGAATGAGAAAAGAAGTCTTGTACGAATGGTCCGTTACCAATCAAATAAGGGAGTGGTCACAAAGTGTCTACTAAGTTGAGGTGGGGGATATTTTCAAAAAAAATAAAAAATTCGCATCTCCCTTGATATCATCAAAGAATCCCTCCTAAATACATGAAATGTTTTTGAGACCTCTTCCCTAAAGGTTGGGAAAAATTTTGACACGTCCCCCCCAATTTTTAGCACATGATTTCTTTCTACATCACTAGAAGTAATCAGTGGCGGCCTGGCAGGGGGTGCAGGGTGTGCAGTGCACCACCCAGAAAGATCTGAGAGGGGCGCCGAAAGAGCTTTTCAAGGGGGCGCCAAAATTTTGTTGATGTTTAATTGGGCGACTTGGCGCCCTTCGACAAGTTTATAGCGCCTTCTATAAGTGCAATGTTAATTTTTTTCGCCTGCGGCGCTTAGTTTTTATTTACACTCTTGCATCCTTTTACTTCAATTTTTTCAAAACTACTATCAACATTGAATTGCGAAAGATCAAAGCAAAAAGAAGTGTTGTGTATCCACCAGAGGTTAAAGAGGATGCCCACCCCCAAAATGAGAAATTGCCAAAAAGATCGAAACTTGTTGATGCTCGCTTTGGATTTTTAGGTCTTATGCTGACTAACTAAGCTGTTTGACGTTTCTTACACCAAATCTTTTTGCCTGCGGCGCCAATATTAATAAATAATAATCTTTCTGATAAAGTTTTAGAAAATAAAAAAATAGCCTAAATCGACTTGCTAGGTATAAAATTTCCATTTCAAGTATCAACATCTCATGTTTTTTATTTGAGGAGCTTCATTTTGGTGCTAAATCGGTATAAATTGGGGCATTTTAAGACATTTCAAAAGTTGAGAATTAAAAAATTTTCCTTGTTCAGAAAACTATGACATTTCAAATTATAACAAGGAAATAGATATCAAGTTATCTTTACCACCACCTTTTTTATCTTACAGACTGAGCTTAAGCATACCAGGATAATCACGACGACAGACGAAAAATGTAATAGGCTAGTGAAAATACGAAATTTGATTGGTTGAAACTCAATAGCCTTGTAAATTTTCGTCCGTCGTCGTGATTTTACCGATTTACTTAACTTCGCTAATATTTCCACTTATTGATCGAGGGCGCAAGTAAGGACAAAAATACAAGGGCGCCAATTTCATAGTTTGCACCACCAAGAAAATTAAGCCAGGCCGCTACTGGATCAATTTTCTTTCATTTTTGAGCACTCTTATGCAAATTGAGATTGAAATATAGTCACTCGATCGTTCAAACTTAGATAATAAGAGACAAAGGAGAGGATCCGTGCAATTCCACACCCGAAATCTACACAGATTTGTGCATCCTCCTGTAAATTGAAAAGAAGATAACATGCACGAGATACGCGAACCATATGGTTAGGCTTATATACAGATTCAATGTCCCTAAAACCAGATTCAATGTTTGTAAAACCGCTCTGTATGAATTTTCAGCAATATATACAGTATTTGATCGATATCTCTTCCTTTAACAATCGTATAAGAACCGATACTTTTGATTCCTAATTTGATTCTTATAAATAGCCATAAAATGACCTTTCGTGTCCGGAAAAGCCTCTTTTTGTTGCATTTTAGAAAATACAAAAAAACAAGAAAGAATCAATAAGTCTTTTTTTGTTTCAAATTGGTGATGGCGTTACATAAGACGAAGACATCCGGTGCTTAAATACTCTATTCTTTTTCTGTGATGCTCGTTCGGTGATTTCATTCCTATTCTTATCTCTTGGAAGAAAGGAGCAGACGATGGGATTTTATGTATTGCGCTTGTTTATTTTCATTTGTTTGTTTGTTTGTTTGAGTCAAATCTTGAAAATCTTGTGGCATCCATTCGCTATGAATCTAAGATTCTTCTACTACCATGTGGAAACCGCTTTCAATTAATGAGTCTATTTTCACTAAGACAGTTTCCACATTGAAGCAGAATAGAGTTTAAAAGAGTTTTTGAATTGATTTACAATTTACAGCACGGTTATACCTTATCGGCCAAAACTTAGTCGGCCTTAATTTTAGTCGGCCTTAATTATTAGTCGGCCCTAATTTTATAGTCACCTCGTCAAAATTTAGTCACTAAGGACCGACTAATAATTAAGTTTTGGCCATTTCTAAATTTTTAGTCGGCCCAAATTTTAGTTAATCCAAATTTTTAGTCGGTCCTAATTTTAGTCACCAAGCCAAAATTTAGTCACTTAGGGCCGACTAAGTTTTGGCCGATAAGGTACCTACTATTGAGCTGGCTGCTTTTAACTATTTCTTAGCGTGGCCCTTAATTGCTGCCAAGGATGTTGCTACAGTGCTGGAGTAAATTCGCTGGAGCTATGGAGGCTAGTTATAAGGGGTTTTAGTCCAAAGGGGTTGAAATAAATATTTTCTCTTTGAAAACTTGACCTCTGATACTCAGTGTATGGGTTTAGACAGCTTGTCTATGTGTTATGGAGAGTGCACTATATTTGCTACATTTTTCAATACAAGAATTTTATAATATGTAGAGGTGAAGATGAAATTTGTGGCATTATCATTGATTGTTTTGAATAGTGTGTTATTGGTACAGTCAGATGATGGTAAGTTGAAAAAACAAAAATGGTACTACTTTAATCAGAAGTTATCGGCCTATTAGCACACAATTTAACCGCTTTCTAAAACGATGTCTCTTCAAACTTGGCTAGTCGTTGAATCCGTGAAAACGATTGCTATTGAAGGGCTCCAGCAAAAGCTGCTGAGAAAGTATAACAGCAGTGACCACAAGTAATTATCAGATTCTAAGCATACATACACACATATGTGTTTTACGGTCATTAATCAGGTCGTTGAAGAATCTTTAATTAGACTCTCTTACCGCATGTATAATGCGAGTGGCAGATCCTCTTTCATTGTATGACATCATCATTTGGTATCCGCGATCGAAAGTTGAGTATCCTGGATGAAAAATCAGAAAATCGAAAATGAATGTATTGTTCAAAAATTTGATTGATTGATGATAGAAATTTTCACTTTAGAGATTTGTACCTATGAGTTTTCTCAATGAAGAATGCCACAATTAAACGTCTTTTTTCATGCACTCATGCGTAGCCTTCTTTTTAACACAGTAAGCTAAAAGCTTGGAACATTTTTCAGTGAATTTGCGGACTTCAAAGGAGAAACATCTTTTCAGACCTATATACCCACTACAATGGTCACGAATGTATAAAACGGATCACTTTTACAAAAGAGTCATCAAACTGACCCTTACCGTCCGCATATACCCAGCACTTATTTTTGCCTAAGTAGCCTCTCTCAAGGACTATTATAAACCTTGAAACTTGGCTTAAGAAAGAGACTCACATCACCTCAGACCGATTTTCAAATCATTAGACATTAAATAAGACGATTTGTGCCTATCCCGTTGAAAAATCATTCAAATTTTTCACTAATCCAACGATATATCAAACGTCAACTTCTAACCTAAACAGGGGTGTTTGAATCAGTTCCCAGCTGGCACACAACGTTGTTTCAACGTTTATCTAACGTTCACAACTTCCATCTAACGTTAAATGAACGTTGAAACAACGTTGTGTGCCAGCTGGTTACTTATAAAACACCCCTCTGCTCTAGAATTGAAACCTGCTAGAAAAGACATTTTCATTGCAAAATACTCATCTCTATGTCCTTCGTTATAGGATTCTGTCTCTCAGTATTCGATGAATTGGAGAATCTGGCGCCAACTCTATACCATCATGAAGATTGCACCAAATACTTCATCTGCTTGCGTGTGGACTTACTTCAGCAAGTGATGACATTGGAACGAGAATGTCAGAATGGGAAATTCTTTGATGAAGAACAAAAGAAATGCTTGAGAGAACGCACTCCACGATGTGGTATGAACATTGAGCTCTAATTAATAGATTGAATAAAACCTGTCTTGTTTTTACGACAAATACAGAAAGTAAAAGATTTTACGAGAGATTTAAGCTGTCATGAAGACATGTTTTGAATAGGAATTTTTAACCATTCATTAGAAAATATATTGATTTAGATTTAAATTATCCTCTATCCTCATCAATAGTACTCCCTGCTTTTCTATTGTCATATAAGGTGTTTGATAGTAAAGTGAAAAAATTTCTGTCATTTTGATAGGAGGCACAGAGAAACTAACAACAACAGAAGCTACAACGCAGTATACAGAAGCTACAACGCAGTCAACAGAAGCTACAATAAAGTCAACAGAAGCTACAACGAAATCAACAGAAGCTACAACAAAGTCAACAGAAGCTACGACAGAGTCAACAGAAGCTACGACAGAGTCATCAAAAGCTACAACAAAGTCAACAGAAGCTACAACAAAATCAACAGAAGCTACAACAAAGTCAACAGAAGCTACAACAAAGTCAACAGAAGCTACAACGAAGCCAACAGAAGCTACAACAAAGTCAACAGAAGCTACAACGAAGCCAACAGAAGCTACAACAAAGTCAATAGAAGCTACGACACAGTCAACAGAAGCTACAACAAAATTAACAGAAGCTACAACAAAATCAACAGAAGCTACAACAAAATCAACAGAAGCTACAACAAAGTCAACAGAAGCTACAACAAAGTCAACAGAAGCTACGACAGAGCCAACAGAAGCTACGACAGAGTCAACAGAAGCTACAACGAAGCCAACAGAAGCTACGACAAAGTCAACAGAAGCTACAACAAAGTCAACAGAAGCTACAACAAAATCAACAGAATCTACAACAAAGTCAACAGAAGCTACAACAAAGTCAACAGAAGCTACAACAAAGCCAACAGAAGCTACAACAAAGTCAACAGAAGCTACAACGAAGCCAACAGAAGCTACAACAAAGTCAAAAGAGGCTACGACAGAGTCAACAGAAGCTACAACAAAATCAACAGAAGCTACAACAAAGCCAACAGAAGCTACAACAGAGTCAACCGAAGCTACAACACAATCAACAGAAGCTACAACAAAGTCAACAGAGTTAACTAAACCTGAACGAGCCCCAACAACAAGCCAGCAACCAACAAGCTCAGATTCTACGACACAAGAAATAAGTCAGACAACGCAGGTAGTCACAGAATCCACGATAAAGCCTGCGATAGAAATCGCGGCAACAGAGGTTGCACAACTAACAACGGAGAAAAAAGACAACAAATTCAAGATTGGAAAATTCGACAGAAACTTTTGTATCAACTATCTGGATGGCTTCTATTCGCATCCAAATGAATGTGATCTCTATTATAGATGCGTCACTTCTGTCACACATTTCGGACAGTGTCCAGAAGATACATTTTTCCATGAAGCTATCAATGGTTGTGTGCGTAGAGAGAATGCAAAATGCAGTAAGTACAAATTATTCGTTTTTAGTTTCGTCTTAATCGTCAATGCCATCTTGCATGTAATCTAACCTAAGTTAACTTTCGCCAGTAGAGAGAGTTTTATAACCAACGATTTTTGAATCATGTCCTTAGGAGTTTTGATTTTAAGTCAACCTGTCCAATTGCTGAATATTATACAACCAATATTATACACTCAAAGTGATCAAAATCGTGTTTTATTTCAAGCAAAAACAAGCGAGCCTGACGCCACAAACCTGCAGCCCACAACACCAGAGACTTCTTCACCTGAAGATACAACTACTGAAACTACTGTTCCTACAACATTTTCGACGAAAGATACAACAGAGACGACGCAACCAAAAACTGAAGACAACATAAAGTCAAAAGAGGAAGAAGTGACTAAACTGGCTACCTCCCCACAAACAACAGAATCAACTACCTTAGAATCTTCCACACAAGAACCGAGTCAAGCAACTATACAGGCTACAAAGCCTACAACGGAAGCGACAACTCAAACCACACTTGAACCTGTTTCCACGAAAGGCGTTGAAACGACTCAGTTTTCAACCCAAACATCATCAGCTTCTGAATCAGCAACAAGCAATCCCACAACACTTGCAGAGACAACAGGAACTACACAACAAACAACAAAGCCTGCTTCAACTGTCTCTGAAACGAATACTGACCAAGCCACCCAAAGTACAACAGAACAAGTAGTCCAGTCCACCACAGAAGTTGAAGCCACCAAACCTGCTACCCAGCCAGATACCACAACAGAACAGACACAATCCACAACAGTTGCCGCAACAGAGCGAACCAAAGAAACAAAGACGATCAAAATTGTTGATGAGGATTTCTGCCGAACGAATCAGCTAACAACCGGGTGGCATGCAAACGAATTTGATTGCTCCAAATATTACCAATGTGTTGAGGAAAGAACTTTCGTCCGGATGTGCGCTAAAAACACATTCTTTCATCCACGGTTTATTTGTGTTTCCAAGGAATTGGCTGTTTGTAGTAAGTACAATCTTTAATAGAAGTTCTTTGTTTTATATGCATATATCTGCGCCCTTTCAGTCTCAAACCTTTGCATTTTTTGCGACAGCGTCGTCGTGCATTTGTATGACATTAATAAATTTCATATTTTTTTCTACTAGCTCAGAAAATTTCTTCGTTTTAGAGTTCATTGTGCCCGCTAGAAATGAGATTAGAAAGGTCAATTCAAAATACTGCTTTCGATTCTCAGAGGCATCTAAGGTTAGAAGTCTTAAAATACTTTATTATCTCCTGTCAGATAACACTATTTTTCTTTGAAGCAAAAATCCCGGAGTCAGAAAATAGTGCCACAACAGAGACAGTGACAACAACACCAGAAAGCACAACACAATCAACAGAAAGCACAACACAAGCAACAGAAAGCACGACACAAGCAACAGAAAGCACAACACAAGCAACAGAAGGCACAACACAAGCAACAGAAAGCACGACACGATCAACAGAAAGCACGACACAATCAACAGAAAGCACGACACAAGCAACAGAAAGTACGACACAAGCAACAGAAGGCACAACACAATCAACAGAAAGCACGACTCAAGCAATAGAAAGTACGACACAAGCAACAGAAAGTACGACTCAAGCAACAGAAAGCACAACACAAGCAACAGAAGGCACAACACAAGCAACAGAAAGCACGACACGATCAACAGAAGGCACAGCACAATCAACAGAAAGCACGACTCAAGCAATAGAAAGTACGACACAAGCAACAGAAAGTACGACTCAAGCAATAGAAAGTACGACACAAGCAACAGAAAGTACGACACAAGCAACAGAAAGCACGACACAGGCAACAGAAAGCACGACACAAGAGGTTCAAACAACGAAACAAGCTATTACCATTGGAGAGACCATCATTGATAAAGGTATAAAATAGCTGTAAATGATTGAGGGAAAGTTATTATATAGGTGGGATAATAGTAAGGCATACTCTATTGTTTAAGATCTTCTGCCAGACTGTTTTTGACAATTTATTCTCAAAAGTTGATATTGGGTAGTTATTGCATTGGGTTGATATCAAAATTACTGACAAACGGTATATGCTATGTTATCAAAATCTATATCATGATTATCAAAGGATTTTCATCAAGACTCAATGAAATTTTTTTTGCACATTTCAGATTTCTGCTTGAACCACGAGGATGGATTCCATCCGAATCCATCAGATTGTCGAGAATTATATCAATGTTTGCGTAAGAGGACTTTCCCACGAAGTTGTAGCAGTGGTTTGTTATATGATTCCATTGCAGTTCGCTGTAAAGATGCTGACTTGGTTAACTGTGGTAGGTTTATTCTGTAAACCTTGTGACATATACCGGGTGACCCACGAAAAAGTTCAGATGTTTCCCGACGTCTGGAGGCCGAACAAATGTCCCAAAGTGCTTGGAGTTTTGATATTTAGAAAGTAGATATCCTAACTCAAAATTTGAGCTGTCACTTTTTAAATTTGACCAACTTGTTCTCTACTTGTGAGCTTTTAAAGTCAAAATTCACTTTTCGGAAAGTGTAAAAAACTTGTAAAAAGGAGGTATTAAATTTATGCGATCAATTAGAAAATCACTTACAAATTGACTTATTTAACGAGTTTTATGCCATTGATAATTAATAAAAACACCTTTAAAAGTAATTTTTGTTTAAAACAAGACTAGTTTTTATAAAAATTGGCGCTTTTGTAGATTTTTCAGATTTTTTTCAAAAACTTTACATCAAAAACGTCTAAAAATACCAAATTTGATACCCCTTTTTTACGTGTTTTTTACACTTTCCGAAAAGTGAACTTTGACTTTAAAAGCTCATAAGTAGAGAACAAGTTGGTCAAATTTAAAAAGTGATAGCTTAAATTCTAAGTTAGGATATCTACTTTCTAAATATCTAAACTCTAAGCACTTTGGGACATTTGTTCGGCCTCCAGACGTCAAGAAACGTCTGAACTTTTTCGTGGGTCACCCGGTACGATTTTAAAATCTCGTTTACAGGGATAGATTATTAACTTTTAGTCATTTTTCTTGCACCCTTCAACACTAAAAACACCCCCTTCTCACAGACCCGGTAATATTTTTTTCAGCCAGTGGGGATAAAAATAATGGACGGAAACTCAATGGGGACTGATATTTCCATATTTCTATGGCTGAGGATTTTAATTCTTTTGTTTTTAAGTCCGAAAATTCAGTGGGGATGGGAAAAATAGTATAATATTTATTCGATTATTTTCAGTGGAGACAAAAATTGGAGGATTATTTTCCACCGGGGACGATATTTTGGCCAATTTTTCCAGTCGGTTTGTGAGAAGAGGGTGTCTAAAAATGTTTGTGAGGAGCCTTTGATTAACCATAGTAATCTTTCCACACTAAGTAGGCTTTATCAATGGTGTATAAATTTTGAAGCTATTATATCCTAATTAAAACATTTTTAAATCACCCGTCTTAGCTTGTTCAAGACTAAGAGTAACTTCTACTTCCTTTTTCTTCTATTCTAGATCTGAACAGAAATGGTGTTATCCCTAAAACCACCCAAGCGCCACCGCCCGCTGAAGCAACAGAAGCGCCTAAGACAAAGAACACACCTGAGCCAACTCACAATGAATGTACGTAAATATTTTCTATTATTTATAAGAATATGTGTATAATCTGGCTGAAAACTAAGAACAATCTGGCTAAAATGTTTCGAAAAATGTAGCACGACAACAAAACAAATTATAGAAATAATTGAAGACAAACGATCAAAACAAACTATTTTTCAAAAACATCCGAATGGAAGAAAAGAGGATATTATGTAAAAAAAAAACGAACGTTTCAGATCTTATCTGCATAGGAAAGAGATTAGAAATAATGACCTATTATCTGACTTGCATCAAAATAAATCCTTCACTTTCGTCCGCGAGTATTTAAAAGAAATCCTCTTTGAAACTTGCAGGAAAGAGATAATAAACTGGTCATGACAAACAAAGGGGAAATCAAAACTTTAATCCCAGAATCCCTCTGCCTAATCTACACTTACCGTAGATTACTTGGACGACGCCCATAGAGTTGTCTAGACGAGCTTTCAATTTTCCGTTAAACTTCATTGAAGACCATACTCATTGAATAAGAAACCTAAATAACTCAGAATTTAACGATTGCACTTCTAAAACTTAAACCGCAACATCGCATTTTTTATTTTCAAAAATGTTACCTCTTTGACTAAAGTCTATTCACGATAAGTGTGCACTCTTTTTTCTTTTACCTATAACTTTTGAAGGAACTCTTCAATCTTTATGAATTTGGTAGCATTGGAAAGATATTAGTGAGTGGAACAATTTGAAATAAAAAAATCTTCAAGAAAATTCTAAAAATGAAGATGAAAATGAACAAGAAAAAAATGGAGATCTTGTAAAAAAGTGCTATAACTTTCATTTTCACTGAAAAGATTCTTTGATCTTTGGAGGTCATCACTGTGAAGAAATTTTACTAAAATGTTTATTCAATACAAAGTTATGATACAAAGTTAATAAGTGATTGACCCTAAAAAACAGCAGAAAACAGCAGAAAACAGCGTTTTTAGACGTCAATTAGCTTATAACTTTGTTTGATATCTTTTGACTGAATGATTATTTTGAGAAATTTTTTCACAGTGATGACGTTCGATAATCAAGGTTTCACTTCAATGAAAATGATAGTTATAGCATTTTTCTACAAGATCTTCATTTTTTTCTTCTTCATTTTCTTCTTCATTTTTAGAATTTTTTAAAAGACTTTTTTATTTCAAATTGTTCCACTCACTAATATCTTTCCAATGACACCAAATTTATAAAGATTGAAGAATTCCTTCAAAAGTTATAGGTAAAAGAAAAAAGAGTGCACACTTATCGTGAATAGACTTTAGTCACTCGGGTTTTATATACATTGTGTTCACGCTAATTCAAACTTCTAACATTTGAACTCATTCTCAGTTCCCCTCATGGGTAAACCCTCATAAAACACTCTCTCTAATTCGAAACTCGTTGTATTTGAACAAATCAGATTTCCCGTTCGAGCACGAATAAGTGAGAGTTAACTGTTTGGACGGTTCCAGTTATAGTCCGTTACCCCCTGTGGATGAAATGGATTCTCCGTAACAATAACTTATGAAAAACTTCAGGATTTCCGAAACATTCAAGATTTTCTCTGATGCAGATGACCACTAAATAATTAGGAAAATCCTGTATTTTCAGGAACCTTTTTCAAAATTTCTCAGGATTCCCAAGTGAAGAAAAAATTCCAAAAAACCCAGTCGTCCACATGGGGGTAATGGTTTTTTTTTCTGGAACTGCCCATTCCTACGTCTCTCGTGTTGGAAAAGAATCTAAGGTTATGCGCCCAATCAAAGTTGTATTCAAAGACAGTCATAACAAATACAGATTCATGAAGAAGTTGACTGAATTGAAACAACACGAGAAGTACGTGAAATTAAGTATCACCGACGACTTGACAAAAATGGAGAGGGAACAAATCAAAGAGTGGAAAAAGAGAGCAGACGAGATGAATAAAGCCAGATCGAATGACGATTTTAAATGGAGGGTACGAGGAAGCCCTCGTGAAAAATTATATTTTAAAAAGATTTTTTGTACAAGAACGGTTTAGAGGCCCTTGTGCCTCAACTGTAATCACCTTACAAATTGTAAAGTAGCGTTGACTTTTATTAGCCTTTGTTGCTACCTGTTCGTCAACTTGAAATAAACTATTACATACATACATACATTCCTACACCTTTTTTTCTCACATTTAGTCTTTTGCGAGGACAATAATCTAGATCAAGGATATTATCCTGATCCTAAGGACTGCAAATCCTTCTACCGATGTTTCAACCAAGCAGGACAGCTCAAAACAAAGTTTACAGTCTGTGCTGGCACCTTGTTGTATGATTCTGTTAACATACGATGTGAATGGCCCAATGTAGTTGATTGCAGTAAGTATGATACCTTATCGGGGAAAAAAATGTCGGAGTTTTATTTAGTTGGGGTATTCGTCACCTCGAAGCATTTTCGTCACTTTCCCCCGACATTTTTTCCCCCGATAAGGTAGTTTCGAAAAATGATAGTCAAAGCCTCAACTTGAACTTGTCTTGATAAAATTTTAAAAGGTTGTAGCTTTTTAAAAGTCCCAATGGCAGCTTAGCAGTATTTAGCGAATAAAATTCCGTATTTCTTCAACTAGACTTCTGTCATTATGCAAGCGATTAGGCTTCTGTTCATCCTCTAGCGAAAAGAGTTTTTAGTATAATATATCTATAGAGGTCAAGCAATCGCCTCTACAGATTCAAACGTTTGCTTTCATAATGGCTGAAATGACGTAACATAACAAAACATGAAAGACATCTATACTGCTTTTTGTTATCTTTCAAAACCGGGTACTTCTCAAAAAACAAAGCGAGTTTATGTTTTTGCACTTTCGAGGACGGTAAAGTGACTGAAGCGTTTTGGAATAACCCGCAGTTTTGACCCGCAATATCGAGGACGGTAAAAGTGCTGATTTACCGTCGTCCTCAGTTGTTCAGGATCTAGTCAAATTAGAACCTTACCGTCTCCGTCGCAGAAAAACACACATACATAAACTCGGTATTATAACGGCAGGGGTCCAGGCAGGTCCTGTATGAGAATTTCATCCTATAAAAGATTTACACTTGATCTAATGGGCTTTGACCTTTTTTCCATAGACTTGAACAAAGGGTTGACGACAACTCCGGTACCGTTGCCTGCTTACGCCGGAAAATATCGTAAGCAATATCATCTTTTTATAAATCTTCATTCTATTTCCTTGAATCTAAATAAATGTTTCTATAAATGCTTGCTTGTTTAACGAGATCATTCTCTTTCAATTATCATCGCCAAAGACTTAAGACTTATTATCAAAAATCAATTTGGTCCTGGTAAACTTGAACTCATATATTTCCCCTTTTCACGTGGAAATTGGATAGCTGTACAACTGGAAAATCAATTCATTTGACTCCCCTCCAAGATTGGTTGGTTACTGACTTCTTACATGAGAAATAATAAGATTTAGCAAACCAGACTTGAGCATCTTGAGTATTTATTTCAGCCTGAGAAATGACGAATGGTATTTAAGTAGAATTTTTTTCCTAAAGTCCTAAACAAAATATGCTCATAATTTACCCTCTTGAATAACCCGAAAAATAATAAAATTTTACAGCGATTGCAACCGCCTGTAATAAGGCTACATGTACATTAAAAAACAAATGCAAATGTGCCGGAACCGACGCACCGCATCCAAAACTTACGGCAACGACATCTCCCAAGATTGTCATTTTCTCGATGGATGATTCGTTGGGATCTTCACAATATAACGTCATCAGTGAAATTTTGGATGGGCGAGTCAATCCTAACGGTTGCCCAGTAACAGGAACTATGTTTGTCTCGATGGATTCGGTGCAAAGTCTTCGCTACCCAAAACTCATGTATGACAAAGGTAACACTCACATATAATCAAATTTCAGACTTTTTCAGATTTTCTAAATTTCAGAGAAAAATTCTTCCAAATGATAACCGACAAAGACGACTGTAAGCAAAATAAAGTCAATAAATTAAATTTATAATACCAATGTGTAAGAACTTTTTCTTTATCGACATTGACTTTTTCTACCACAACCATAGGACATGAGATAGCAGTCCACACCAAATCGCATCGCTTTCCAACTACCTACTGGAAGACAGTTTCATACAAAGCTCTCGTTGACGAAATCGTCGATCTCAGGGACCAAATGTTCAAAGCAGGAATAAAAAATGTTGTAGGGTATCGAAACCCTTTCTTGCAGACCTCAGGAGATACTTTGTTTACCTTGCTGAAAGATTTTAACTTCCGATACGATTCATCGCTTCCAACTCCTGCGCATGCGTACTGGTGGCCTTATACAATGGAACACAAAGTTGATTATTGCGCAATCCCACCATGTCCGACAAGTAAGTACTTAGCTCTAGTTTAGACGGCTCACCTTTCGCCCTGCCTATTCTAATTGTAAGAAAAAAGTGGGCAGTTAAATTGTTTGCTTCAAAAAGGTTGAAAGAAGACATTACATTGACGTCAAAAGAGGACGATGCATTGATTGACTTTAGACAATCCACTTTATGCTTTCCTTAACTCACAATTAGAATAGGCAGGGCAAAAAGTGGGCCGTCTAAACTAAAGCTTACACCCTTTTGTTAACCTATTTTATTTCACAATTTTTTGGCTACTTTGATTGTTTCTTGTGTATTATTTTCTTAAAAGTGACGTAATTTCTGACGTCTGGAAAATAATATATCGGTGACAGATCTAGAAGGTCGTTCAAAATTTATGACGGAGAGTTTTAACTTCCATATAAGGAGTATGGTTAAAGGACATACTCTTCGTAACTTCGTCATGAATTTAGAACTCCCCTTAGATCTAACACTGCAGTATTTTTGATAACGAAATTTAAACTTTTATGTTTAATTTCTATACTCTAACCTTCTTCTTATAGAATCCTACAAAGGCTTTTACGAAGTACCTTTGGAAATCGTCAAGAATCGAAAGGGAGGTCTTTGCTCCATGTTCGATGAGCCTGGGTGTTGGCGAAATAGCCTGCAAACTGCAGATGAAACTTATGACTATTTTAAAGAGAATTTTGAACGACATTTCACGCATGGCTCGTCCCCATTCCCTATTCATGGACATGCTAATAATTTATTGGGTGGAAGTCACGGCCCACGGAAAGAAGGTTTGTAAAATTTACATTTATGTTCCCTTTCTTAAAGAGGGCTTTAGATTTTTCGAGAATCGAACCGTAATTTCTGGTCTTGGTCTTCGACGTTTTTGGCTTAATGCACAAACATCTTTGCAGATCTCGAGAAGGACTTAGGACATGGGTTCATACAACCACATTCAAATGAAGCTATTCTAGAAATATAATCTGAAAGTATAAGCTGAATAAAATATGTCGACTCTAAGTTAAAGAAATTGGAATCGGTTAGTTGCAATCCTGATTTTTCCGCCATTATCGTGCCAAACGTTTGAATCTGATAAGAGTTTCCTCCTATAACGCAAATTAAACGTTTGCTTCTATAATGGCGGAAGTTACGTATTTCAAAAGAACATGAAAACCGCAATCCTGAATTTTTTTCCCACCAGGTTTAATCCGTTTCTTGGATGAGCTGATGCGTAGGGAGGATGTCTACATGGTCGGATTTTCAAAACTTATCGATTTCATGGAAAACCCAAAAACATTGGAAGAGTTAAAAACAGAAGGAACTGATGGTATTTTCTCTTGTGAGGTGACAGAGAAGAAAGCACGTTCGAACGAGCGGCCGCGCGAAACTTTCAGTTTTATGACAACCTCCACTACAACGACTCCTGCACCGACTCCAGGCGCCTTTGGTGAGTCACTTTTCAATACAAGTTTCAAAGCTATGTTCAACTATCCATTTTCATCCTTCTGCTTGTTCAAAGTTTTAAAACTGTGAAACCACCGTCCCTTTTTTCTTTGATCAACCAACATCAACGTCTCCAAAATTACTCTTATCATTTTTTTGTCTCTAATAACCTTGGTAAATTAACTCAGTCTCTCCTTTCTAAAAGATTTCGTAGAATTTTTACTTCTGGTTTCCAAAGAAAACTTTCACCACGGATCTCTTCATTTACAGATGATGCAACGGTGTGCGATTCATCGACGTGCAACAGCAATACATGTCGGTGTCCGTCACCCAAAACACCTGGAGGTCTATCCAAAGAAGACACACCCAAAATTATTCTCTTTGGTATGGACGATGGAATGACACAAGAGAAATATGACCTTTTCGTGGATATGACTTACGGAAAGGCTAATCCTAATGGATGTCCGGTCCAAGCCACTTTCTTTATCTCCGCTGACTACACTTTCCACGCAATTGCCAAGAAACTTTATGACAATGGTAAGGTTATGATTCATTTAGATACAGATTATTCAATAGCCAACTTCCTTCTGTAATTTGAACTAAAAATGTGGAATCCTTAAACTGAAAAGTCGCTAAAGAAACTTTTCTGAATATTTTTCTAATTCGAAGAAAATTCTCTAAAAGTCCCTAAAAGATCGAATTACGTTGTTTCCTACTAGATCAGATTTTTTTGTTCAACCGCTCATACTTCAACACATTCCATTGTTAGAAAAAATGGACACAATCAAATACCGGAGAATCTTCATTGAACTTTTGAATAAATTGTCTATACTCGATCCGAAACATATCAAAAAGCTTTTGCAAAAGCCATTTGAATCAAGTGAAACTTGTAACAGTATGTATATAACCTCCCTAGAAGTTCTTTATTATCCACCACTAATTAAATGAAATTATATTTCATGTTTAGGACACGAGATAGCTGATCACAGCATGTCACACAAGCTTGACAACGATTATTGGAAGGATGGTTCCTACCAAGCTTTCATCAACGAGATTATTCCCTTACGAAAACAATTCCATGACGAGGGAATCACCAAAGTGACAGGATATCGCCAGCCTCTCTTACAGACGGGTGGAGATAACACCTTCAGTGTTTTACACAACTTTGGATTTCAATATGATTCGAGTATGGTGACAAAATTGAATGATCGGTTCTGGCCGTACACCTTAGACCACAAAATTCCCAATTGCGTCATTGAACCATGTCCAACAAGTAAGTTTTCAGTGTTTGTTTCAACATTCATTTAACGTTATAAGGACGTTGTGAACATTAAATAAACGTTGAACTAACGTTGTGCGCCACCTGGGTGTTTGGTGAAAATCTGTTCTTTTACATTCTTCGGTCCTGTTAGGGCTCAAGTTTGCCCCGGGTTATCAAGTCAATTTTTTGTAAATCACTGATTAAGAGGTCCGTCCAATCTACTGTACAGATAGGCTTCATAGATAAAAGGACCTGGTTATCTTGTAACTTAGGCTTAAAACTTTTTCTAAAAATTTTTTCTTCACATAGAATCCTACAAAGGCTTATGGGAAATTGCTATTGAAGCCATGGAAGGACCACACGGTGAAGCGTGCTCACTTTACGATGATTTTCCGTGTTGGAAACAACTGAAGACGTCGCAAGATGTATACACGTATATGAAGAAAAACTTTGACAGACATTTCGCAACTGGAACTTCTCCGTTCCCTATTTGGGGCCATCTTCATAATTTGGTGCGGGATGCAAACACCTTCAGACGCCAAGGTATGAAAACCTTCCCACCCTCAGATTATTTTCTCGCGACTTCATTGGCAAAAAGAACTCAAGAATGGTGGCATTAATTATAACCAAATGTTACTTTTTCGTGAAGCGTGACCAGTACTGACTGATATTACTTTTCTCGTTGAAGTTATAGACAAAGAAACATTACTCCGTCCCAACATTTGAATATCCTAGCGTACATCCCCGTTTTCATATCCTGAATTATAGTGAAAGTTCAAAGTTCATGCATTGTCTTTTTCCGATCCTTCAAACCCACCTTCCATCCGTAAAAAACAACATTTTTCAGATTTTCACGTCATCTTGAAATACTATTGAAAATATTCCATATTATGATAAAGGATATTACAACACATCCTATAAAGCCCTTTTGATTTCCTCTTCTTCACTGAAGAAAGTTGTATGCAAGACTGAAGTTCTCCTGAACTTTAAAGGGTTTCTATTTCTTAAAATCTCCTCTTTTTCAAGCATGCCTTAGATAGTTGAATGTGAGACGGGGGTACAGAAACATGTATGACCGAAGGCTGCAGTAAAATCTCAGATGTAGTATTTGAAGCCACTTATTTTCTACATAAATTGCATGGCTCGCATGGGAAGTTATATTCACCACGGAAACGTAACCGCGAAAACAAAGGAGCTATCTTTATGTTTATGTATTAGAGTTGATGTAAAGTAGTACAAATTTTACTGAGCTCGAGGATAATCAATATCAACTCAATAAAAGCTATTCGAACAATCATCCGGAATGTGGCGCAAATTTTCAGGCTTCAAATTTGGTTGACAGGGAAAGATTCCTTAGTAGTCTTCGGGTATGGGGGTATATCTCATCGGTCTTGACCTTGACGGGTTTCAATTTCTTATAATTCAAAAACTCTTCTTTAATAACAGTAAACAAAACATGCGGAGCTTTGAATTACTAATTACCATCAAGGAATTCAAAACAAGCCTATAAAACCTCAATATAGCATACACAGACCTCAATATAACATTCCTACCATAATGACTTCCGGATCAAATTTCCGTACATAAACATGTTTTGTTTCCGGCACTTACGTTCATCACCACTAATTACTAAACAAAAATATCATTGGACCAATTATCTTGAACCACAACATCGAGGTTTTTCTCAATAAACTTAATCTCTATTTGCGGCTTGGCTTAATTTCTTTCCATACACTCGTTGTAAATATAGTCTCCAATCTCCACGCTGGGCGAAATAAGAGATTTCCAATCCTGGATTTCCATATACATTTGTAAATATCGAAGTATGACTTTTTTATACTTACAGAGTTGAGGAAATATCATATTTTCAAAATATTTCCAAAATGTTTAAATGAATTTCAGATTTGAAAATATCATGAAATATAATATCGCCCAGTGCCAGTAATAGTCCTCCCCACATAACCTTCATCTCTGAGTGGCAAGTAATATAAAGAATTCTTTAGAATTCTTATCTTCAATAATTCTTTAAGACGAAAAAAAGGCAGACCCTGAAATGTTTGATAAAAATCGGAATCACTCTCAAAAACCGAAGGGCTGTATACATGGGCAATTTCACAGTCGAAATGAATCATAGGTAATCAGGACTGATTGCTCTCTAGTAACGATTGCCGGTTGGCTAGACGCAAAATTTTTCAAGAATTTGGACCAATCGTCAGTCGTCATTAGCGCGCAGTGGTCCTAATTACCCATTACGCTTTGCGACTGTGACATGGCCTATGTAAGTGAAGTTTTACAAGGGATTTAAAAACATAAATTGAGAAAGCCTAGAATACCAAACTTATATCACTAATGACTCTGATTAATCTCAACCCTCTGGCTTAAAAACTATTCTATCCCTATCAAAGTCTTAGACAAATGGAAAGTTAAAGACGAAGTTAAACTCAACCTGTTAAAATCTATTACCCTTTTAGGTTTACAGAAGTTTCTGGACGAGATAGCAGCAAGAGATGATACCTATTTCGTAACCAACCAACAACTTCTCGATTGGATGAAAGATCCCAAAACTTTGAGCCAATTGAAAAACAGAGCTACTGCTGGAGCCTTCTCATGTAAAGAAAATAAAGTTATCAAACCTGATGTTTTGTCAGGTGAGAATTGCAAACTAGTTTTTGGGGATTTTCATGAATGGTTGTAACATTAAGTAATATAAATACACCTTTTCGACCGTAGCCGCGCGGTTAGGCGCGTGCCACTTTATTATTTAATTTGACACCCTAAACTCGATCCAATCCTTTTTTTTACAATCATGGACAAAAGGTTTGTAGACTTCTGCAATACTTGCAAAATACTTCAATATCGATCAAAAACAAGTTCCCAAGAGGTTCTGGGTGCTTTCCAAACCCATTCAAAGCTGTTCAAAGTCTTTGAAAGTCACCCACTGTAGTCTACCCACTGCAGTCTACCCATTGCAGTCTACCCACTGCAGTCTACCCACTGCAGTCTAACCACAAGGGCTTGATCAACTGGCTTACACCAGTATCAAAACGCTGATTTTTTGCTTGTGGTTCCCTCAAAAGCAATTCAAATGCAATGTAACGACCTCGAAAGTGTTTTTCTTAACTTCCCTCCTTTTTCAGACACATTGAAGAGTCATTTTGCTCTATTTCTCATCATTTTTCACTGAAATTTCATTTGTCTACAACCTTTTGTCCATGATTGTACACTTTTTCTATTGTCTTTAGGTGCGAAAAAAAGGACTGGGATGGTTTTAGGGTGGTAAATCGGACAAAAAATACCCGCGCGGTAATTGGCGGCTACGGTCGAAAAGGTGTATTGTAGGCAACAGACATTGCACAATTATGTCTACTCACGTTTAGGCTTACCTTCAATATTTTTAAATAAAAATTTTAGTCAACATTTAACATAGATATTAAGTTTTGTTTTTACCAACCCAAGAATAATAATTGTTCGAAAAAGATAACTAGTGGCCCGTGTCAAGCGTAGTACTAATCTTTTACCCTAAGCCACTTGCACTACTTTTTCGATTTTACTATTTTGCTGATGGACAGTATCGCTACTGTGCTATCAGAATCATACAAGTGTGAACTGGTGGGCTGAGTTCGTGTTTGGGGTTGTTAATTATTGAATTTGTTTCAAATGTTTAATTGGTTTCTAAACGAGGTTTCTACTATTTATCGTTACAGGTGATTTAGCGGTAGACTGCGACCCAAAGAAGTGCAGCTCGAAGACGTGTCGATGTCCATCAAATGTACCGCCATCCAGTATCAGCTCAAAAGATGTTCCAAAATTCGTCCTCTTGACCATGGATGACGATATGTCAAACTCTAAGTATGTGCTTATGAAAGAGAATAAACAAAATTTAACGAATTTTGATAAATTGTTTGATTGTAAGCAAGTTAGGGTCTGGTTTCTTTTTCAGTGTAAAAATAACATTTGACTCAAAAACTGTCATCCTCATTGTGGAAGTAGTTATAGCAAATACTTCAATAAAGTGTCGGCTCCTAATATTGAATTCCAACTACTGCATTTTGGAAAAATTATCAATCTAGATTAAACAATAAGAATTCATACTTAGAATAATCCGCCATTTTGATCGGAGTTTTTAGAAAAGTGGTACCCTAATGGGCAGCACTACTCAATGAGGTTCAGTTTATGATTCAATAAAAATTTTCCGTCAAAAATATTTTCACCCACATATAGTAGTGGTACGACTAAAAACTTCTTCGTTTGGCCGGGATCGAGAAACTGTGACCAGTGTTTATAAAGGTTTGAGCCATTGCCAGCTAACGTAGAATGAGCGCTATTCGAATTGTCACGTCATTTCACAGTTGAAAAGAATCATGGGTGATCAGGACCACTGTACTCTGATAACGACTTTCTTTTGGTCTAAAGTTTTGCGTTATTGGGGATACGCAATCAGTCCTGATTATCTATGATTCATTTAGACTGTGAAATGGCTTATTTTCACGTCATTTCTGATAACTTTGTTTTCTAGATACAACGCCATGCGAGATATCTTGGGTCAAAGAACAAATCCGAATGGATGTCCAATCAAAGCTACCTTCTTTTTATCAACTCTTGGTGGTTTGGGTGAAATCAGAAAACTACAATCTTTAGGTAACTAACAGTAAAAAAACTTCGCTTTGATATTATTCTAAATGAACATCATTCTAGGGTATTCTTTGACCAGATGTTTCCGACTGTATGGTTCGGGGAAGATAAGAACAATTCTTTTGAGAGAAATTATAAGTCGCCTGACAAACCAACCAGTGTAATAAAGCGGGAAAACCAATCGAAGGTGTATAGGTGAACACAAAAGAAGGCTCTATCTATCTGCATATGAGATTGTATAGCCATCTTTTAACAGCACTGTTTCAAATATCTTCGCCCTTTACGCCCTCGACTTCTGAAAGAAACACCCATTGACTCTTTGAGTAGAAACAAATTGTAGAAACAAGTTGAAACAACTTTTGCCATCAATATACAGGTCATGAGATTGCATGTCACACAGAATCACATCGTAACAGCCAATCGTACTGGAAGCGTTCAAAGTATCAAACCTACAAACGGGAAATCGTGGATTATCGAGACAAACTCTCCAAAGCTGGTATAAAAGAAGTCAGAGGTAAAATGATTTACAAAGAAGAAGGTTTACAAAAATCCTTTATCAAAATCATCTATATCGTCCATATCACAGACGTTTAATGTGTATAATAATAAATCAACCTTGCTTGCATCGTTCGATTTCAACTCTTTACCACTTGAGTTGGCCTATGCGCCATGTAAGAAGGAAGGGGTGATATAAGAGTGTATTGAAATATTCACCTAGCTTGTCAGAACATGGTTGCCGTTACAGCGTAGTGTTCTTTTTTCAAAAGCACATGGTCAACTGTATCTGGTATGATATCGCCAACCAGAATCACTCATTGACCTCATATAATTATGTAACTCATATCACCACTGCAATTGTTTTACATGTTCAGGTTACAGGCAGCCGTACCTTCAGACGGGCGGAGATACGACGTATAAAGTGCTTCACGATCACGACTTCTTGTACGATTCATCACTTCCGACGGCGTTGAACGAAGGCTTGTGGCCGTATACGCTAGACTATAAGATTCATAAGTGTGTCATTCCTCCGTGCCCAAAAGGTGAGCAGTTTATTAGTCAAATTATGTATAGATTTTGGTGATATTTCTAAAAATCAAATTTTCAAAGTGACCAAGAACTTGAATAGATTTGAAAAATGTTTTTTTCGAAATCCTTGACTGTGAGGGAAACAACATGCACAGACTCTACCGCTTGCGTCTGCAGAGTCACAATACTTTCCAGGTCCGTAATTCCTTCTCCCTCACTCGTTGGATCCATTCCGAGATATCGGAAAGTATGTATATATTTCTCTGAGTTTGAACCACAAGTGATTTTGTGGTTTAGAGATGCTGGCTAAATCGATCTATCCAGCCAGGGTGCATTATGCAGTGCTGACGAGTCCTAATAAGGACAAAAAGCATATGCTGCTCTGCCACCCAAATGTCCTGAGTGAATATAGTTGGGCAGAAATTCTTATTTCTTCACATATATACATCTATCTAAATTCCGTTTAATTGTAGGGAGTTACGATGGCTTATGGCAGGTACCCATTGAAATCTATCAAAACCAAATAACTGGCCACAAATGCTCCCTCTTTGATGAGCCATATTGTTGGTATAATCTTTTGACGGAAGATCAAACCTACGATTATTTCATGGCTAATTTTGAGCGACATTTCAGTGAAGGGCGGACCTCACCCTTCCCGATGGCGGGACATCTTTTGAATCTCCTCAACGGAGTTAACAAAACCAGGCGAGAAGGTAAGAGAACCCTTCTTTCTTTTTGTAATGTGTTCAAAATATCTTTATAATTCTTCTTCGCCAATAAGACCTTTACCGTTATGTCAAGAGGTCAGCCTACAGAGATGCTTGAAAAGTCATAATAGGTACTTGCTAAGGATAAAGGACTTATTTCAGAGCTTAATTTCACGGCAAAAACAATCTCATCCCTACAAAACAGGTCTATTTTCGGCAACATTAGGATTAAGTTTGTGATACCTTGAAGTACCAGCAAATCTTGTTTTCTTGTTTTTTTTGTTGTCACTATTAACAACGTTAAAGAGAATGGTACTCAAGTGTGACTAGTTCTTGACCGCTGACCAAAGTCAAAAATGAGCCCAACTCTGCCGGACACGCATGTTTTTACCGGCTTTCATTTTTTCTATCATATTAGGTATGATCCGTTTCATGGACACCCTTTTGAAAAAAGACGATGTTTATTTCGTTACCATGACAGAACTCATTCGCTGGATGCAAGATCCAAAAACACTTACACAAATGAAGTCAGCCAAAAATTGCAAATAAACTTTTGGGTTTTGTACCTTTTTGGAAGATAGTATGTCCCTTGCGACTTTATTTAACCTTTTGTAAATCAATTTTTTATATATTCTCCTTTGAAAAATGAAAACTTTTTTTATGTAAAACATTGAAAATTTATGGAAATAACTAGACTAGTAAACTAGTCGTTGAAAACAGACCCATATACAAAAATTTTAAGCTCCAAATAAAAAGAATCGAAGAGGCGAGGTTGCGTGTCTTTTCTGAATTTCAACGACTAGAAGCTTCTTCCCTCAAAAAACGTTGTTTAATTTTACAACCTTTTTTAGGTTTTTGAGAATCCATCCAACTTTTTTGACTAAATGATATTTCATAGTAACATTAAACATGGGAACATATAAATAAATGAGCATTTCCAAAAATGCAATAAACAGAAAGAAAAATAAATGCAATCCCGCACGGGTCAGACATACAGAAATCTGTATGTCTCTCCTTACTATTTTAGGTGAAGAAAAAAAGGCGTTAGAAGAAGCTTCTAGTCGGTTATTTTCCTTTTCTCTCACGCGCGCTGAATATTTAATTAGTGTTTACATTATTTGACTGACAGTTTTATTATTAGTAATAACCGACTAGTTTACTAGTCTAGGAAATAACTAGACCAATCAAATTACCGTCCTTTGATCGGGCATTTTAAGGTGAGATATATAAGTCTACCACTTTTCCAGATGACTAACCTTCGCGTTTACCTTTAAAATTCGCGTGTTAGCAATTTTTACGATAAGAATCTATGGTTTTGCTGATTCATGCTATGCCTTAGTAAGTTGCTTCACGACGTTATTTTATTGCATTTTCAACGTCAGATAGACGTTGTTAAGACGCTTTGTATCGGCTGGGTCACTGTACTTTGAACAGAGAAAAGAATTAATAATGACATTGGCGTTATATCATTGCATTTTCAACGTCAGATAGACGTTGTTTTGACGTTGTTTTGACGTCGGGTCAATGTACTTTAAACAGAGAGAAGAATTAATAATGACATTGGCGTTAAATCATGGAGGTGATGATGAAATTGTAACTTGAAAGCTTTCAGATTTCGTGGGTGTAGCAGCGAAGATCAAAAATCGATTCGATGACAAAAATAGCTCTGTCTCCCTTTTCAAATGAAGTTTTTTTCAAGGCTCGTTGGACTTGAAGTCTTTCATTATATAACTTTGTGTTTTGGACAAGATATCTTAAAAACTCTAGTCCTCTGACCTAGTAAAATAGTGATCCTAAAAGAATTTTGGGAAAGACATTTCGCAATCTCAAACATAAATTCTTCTTTAAAGTAATTAAGCTTTAAGGGGTCACATGACCTCTAACAGGATTATCAGATATAAAATTTCCTTTTAGAATAAATAAAAATTACACTGTTACAGTTTGTACCCCTTTGGCATAACTCTTGCCTTGTTTCGTTTGTTGGCATGTAAGCGTTAAAGTAAAAACCATCAAAAGGCCCCATCAGAATCGAAAACCGAAAAATATTATATGAGACCTTGCCAGGTCATTAAAACAGGAATATAGGAATCCAAACGAAGGACCATTAACAGATATATGAAAAATGAGGTATGCAACACCTTCAGTAACCATTCTTCCCTCTAGCTCTATTCTTTAACTTTGGAACCTCTAAACTCCAAAATAAGCAATCTTTCTGACACCCCTGTATCAAAGCCCTGGTAAAACTTTTTCCTACAGCGGAGATAAAACTTCCCATCGTATTCCCAATGGGGATAGATATTCTATTGTTCCAAGCCTAAAAAATCCAGTGGGGATGGTTTTGGAGTGTAATCATAGTCTAAAATTTTGGGGTATTTTTAGTACCGGGAACGAATTTTGGCCAAATTTTCCAGTGGGGCTGGGGTCCCAGTGGGTCTGTGTTTTTTGCTATATGGTTGATTGATTTGAAAAGATTGATGCTGGTGATATCGTTCTGATTTCGAGCCCAGTTTTACTAGCAGCTAGCATTACTAAGGATTGTAAATCATAAACTGCCGAAATAAATAATGTGGATTGAAAAAAGGTGACGTGTTTTAACGTTCATACAATGTTATTTGGATGTTGTGAGCGTTAGATTAACGTTGAAACAACGTTGTGTGCCAGCTGGGGAGGTAAGGAGACGCCGAGGATTATTCAATGACGCAAGAGCTTGAAACTAAGTAACAAAGAAGAGGAAAGTTGCTAACCTTTCTACTTCCATTCAAAGCTGAAATGAGTCATTTGTTCGTTGTTTGTTTGTATACGGAGATTAAACTTTGGTCAGTTTGATCCGATTAAGTCTTAGAAAAAGTACCTTATGCGAAATGAGGTTTCTTGGTGACAGATTTGAACTGCTCAAACGGCAGTTTTATTTTCTTGGAAAGTTTCTATTGTGATAGTTAAGATTTCATAACCTTTTGAATAAGCAAATAATCTACTTTGGACAAGGTGGGATAAGTAGATAGGATGTAATGAAGTGATAAGTATCAGATAAAATCGCACCCGTCATCAACTTCAAAAATATCTTACAATTTTACGGAATCTATAAATTATATGTTCCAGTACAAAAATGACAAGTTTATGTTCATTTGTATGTTATTCTGCGACTGATACCGTTAGTTTTAATTTTTTTTAGATCCTGCCTGACCAAGGACGGCGATAAATCAGCAGTTTTTCTGTCCCTTCAGCAGGAGTTAAGGGGTATTAGAAATATCATATTTTAAAATTGAAATAAGGTCTTAAAAATGAAGTGTGTGGGTTAATTTTATCCTCTCATCTCTCGATAATACGGTAATACGTTCTAACGGTGTCTCGTATACGATTCTTGATTTCGTAATTCGTAAGGGCTCGAATCGAATCTCCTGGGGGTAGGATTTGAAGCCAACAAAGCCTACCAAAGTTGCGCACCCTTTAACGAATCACTTGGTTTTTACACAAATGACGAATTGAAAGTAAAATTTACTGTTAAATTTCGAAACAAATATCACTCGAAAACACAAGAATTGCTAGATTCAATCCGTCGTCAAGAATACAGTGCATATTTTTAAGCTTCACTTTTCTTGCTTGAGATTGAGATTGTCTGATTGGGTCTGCTTTATAAACCCAACAACCCATAAACGGCATGGTCTGCTTAAGAGGGAACTGTTGACGAATTCACAAGAAAATAACGTCAAAATTATTTGTTTACAAGAATGTTAGTGCAACGACTTCAGACATTCAATCAATCGTTTTGTTGGCAAAGTGTCTCAAAATCGCAGTTTCATTTACATGAAATGACATGCCATTTAAAACCTTAGCCATCCAATCCATGGGCGTAATTCTATTCACAAATTAAAGTCCCTACGAGTTTGGGTCTAAAAATCAAAAAAGGCACTAGAGGCTTACAGGGCCCCTGTTACCCTTGAGACTTTTCACGTATCTTTGAAGAAATTCTCGAAGTCTTCTTTAACTGATTGTGCACTGTAAGGGTCCGACTTTGAAAGGCAATCTCTTTTGGCAGCACATGCCGTCGTTAAGAAATCGATTACCCCCCCCCCCCCCGCCCGGGAGAAATTCTCGAAGTCTACTTTTACTGATTTGCACCACGTAAACCATCACATGGTCACAGAAAGTAAAGTAAGATTCACTTTTTACTAATACACTAAAGATTATAGTAAAGTCTCGAGTCGTTGTTTACAGAGACGATGGTCAAATTTCAATTTGCCGCTGTCTTAAATTGGCATCAAGTAGACTTTGGAGTGTAATCTATTGGAGAGTTTGTTTTGATACAACCTGACTAGTTCATCAGATAATCCTCAATCAAATAGAAGTGACTCTTGAAAGTAAAAACATGGTGGTTTTCTTGTGTACAGGTCGAACTAGAGTTGATGTTCTCTAATTCGATTTTCAAGGAGAATTGGATTTTCATATCCTCTCTTATGTGTTGAACAAGAGAGCATCGTTTATGAAAGTTGCTTATTGACGGTGACTTTAGATATTATCGGATAGTATAACCTCAAGGTTAGAGAGCAAGTTGATGAAAGCGTTAATGTTTTTCATCCAAATAGCAGCTGTGATGTACTCTTAGGTTCCAAATAAACGGGGGGGTGGGGCTCCAATAAACAGGGGTGTTGGAAAATGTTCGAAATCTTAAAAAACGGGGGGGGGGCTAATTGCCGGGGAGTTGGAAATTGTACTTCTGAAAACCCCAAAATAAGGTAAATATAGGCTAAAATCAGGCTATTTAGGGCAAAATAAGGGGCCTTCTCTTTGACAGCTGAAAATATTCTTAATAGCTAATGAACGGGGGGAAGGGGGTCCTAATAAAGTCAACTGCTCTACCTTATTCGCACCTCATTCAAACATCTTGGTCTTGTCATCTCAGAGATCTTACAAAATAATTACTCTCTATAATTCTTTCCTTGGAATAAAATGCTTCGTCGATCTTGAAGATCGAATAAGAGAGAGTATTGCGTGTTTCATTTATCTACTGAATGTATCAAGAACGTTTTCTTATAAAAACATCTAAAAGCCTTCGGCTGTTCTTTTTGAGTTGCAAGCCTAAAAATGTTACTAACTAGCTCCTAATACTTCGGTCATCGAATAAGACGATGCTACTTATATAGTTTATTCTAACAAAAAACGTGTATCAAAATTGGGAGAGGTTTTTAGGACCTCTGATGCCACATGTCTATTGTAAACTTTAGGGTACGTGTATTTGTTCAAAAGATTAAGATATAAATCTCTCTATACAGTTATATCTTTTTGTTTTGATTACTTGCAACTGTTGCTTTCTAAATCCGCTAGCTTTCCCATGGCGAAGAAAAGGTTTGTCTGTGTGTGTAGTGACTATATCTTTCTTGCATAAAACTTTCAAAATGACCCGTAAACAAACTCCCTCGTAATCTGGCAAAAGTAGCCTTAAGGTTGTGAAGAGAGCCTTACCTAACTCACAAAAGGTCATTTGAAGAGGGAAATTATTTTTGGAGCTTGCTCCTAAATGGAAATCTATTTTAAGGGACGATTAGCCCTGCTTTAGGACCCTGATCCCTTACTTTTCGTGCAATTTTTTGAGTCATATTATAGGGGAAGCACCAAGTTTTTGGTTCATGTTTACAAATCATAAGATCTATTGCAAACCACAAGCCGATTTTCCATCTAGAGTTTTGTTTATTTTGATATCTTTCTTTAAACGCAAGAAACGTAACAATTAGACTAGTAAACTAGTCGTTGAGAACAGACCCATATACAAAAAATGCAAGCTCCAAATAAAAAGAATCGAAGAGGGGGTTGCGTGTCTTTTCTGAATTTCAACGACTAGAAGCTTTCTTCCCTCAAAAAACGTTGTTTAATTTTACAACCTTTTTCAGGTTTTTGAGAATCCATCCAACTTTTTTGACTAAATGATATTTCATAGTAACATTAAACATGGGAACATATAAATAAATGAGCATTTCCAAAAATGCAATAAACAGAAAGAAAAATAAATGCAATCCTGCACGGGTCAGACATACAGAAATCTGTATGTCTCTCCTTACGATTTTAGGTGAAGAAAAAAAGGCGTTGGAAGAAGCTTCTAGTCGGTTATTTTCCTTTTCTCTCACGCGCGCTGAATATTTAATTAGTGTTTACATTATTTGATTGACAGTTTTATTATAAGTAATAACCGACTAGTTTACTAGTCTACGTAACAATCCTCTTAGCTAATGCGTGAATTCGTGACCTACTACTCTTGCCTTGTTTGATGTTTCTGCAACGTTTGTAACCTATGTGGGGTAAAGTATTAGCCTATTATTATTATAAAGGGTTGAGGTTCAAGGCGCGCCATGGGCCTCTAAGAACCTTTCTTTTTTTACAAACACTTGTTGTTACAATTATTTTTAGGTATAGTTTTGTTCTGGGGCTTCCCCTGACTTTAAGCAATCAAGCTATAATAGCTAATATTAGCCTATTATTTTCCTAACTTCTCATGGAAAAGTATTTACAACATGACCTGGGAAAGGCAGACAGAGCGTCATACTAAATACGCAATATAGACACGTACCATTTTGCGATCTCATTTTTTTTTATGACTCGATGCTACTATGGCAAAAATCACGTAAAACGGACCTCTAGTTACAATATGATTGTCTGATTGTACATGAGAAAAATGAACGCGGCAATATTGATTCTATGAGCAAGAGGTATTAGTTAGGGATTACAAACAAGGTAATAAATGGGCAAATATGGGAAAACGCATGGCGACTGAGTAAAAATCAGGAAAGTAGTCGATTTTCTCTGGCTACTTAAAAATTTGCTCAAGATTACAATTGATAAAGCAGTATTTTTCAAATTAGGTTTGTAAAATTACTTTTTACCCTTGATAGTGTTTGAATTGGATAGTGATTTTGTGTTCGTTGAAAAAATAATCACAAGTTGGAATTTTCATTTGAATAATGTGAAACTTCGAAATTACATAAATTATATTTAAAAAATAAGATACTAAAAATAATATGCCATAATTGGCCCAGCGCGCAGCGGAATGGGCCTTTAAAACACAACTGGTCGAAAAGATTTGACTTTGTCTGGGCCTATGCGTGCAATTATCAATTGACGAATCCAGGCTAGAAATTTAATTGTCTGAATTACTATTGTACGCATGTGTAAGACAGTAAAAACCACAAACAATTAATACCCTCGATTGGTATGGTCAAATCTTTCTAATTAGATGAAGATACTTATTTCAGAAAAATTAATTCTTTATTGCTCGCCCGACTCGAGCTGCTCTACATCGAAAAAATTCACTCCTGTAAATTAAGTTGTATGGCGACTCTGCCACGGAAAATATGTTGACACTAACAACACTGCTGGGCCTTTATACCGCTTAGGCTTCCTTGTTATCTTACACCAGTGGATACTTATAATTTAAGGAAACTCCAAAGAAATGGCTTTAGATCTCCGGCTGATAGAAATAAAATAGGCAGTTTTTATGCTATATATTTTTGGATTAGTAAATATTTTCAAATATTTTCAGAATGATGATTTTCAGACTTGGAAACTGTCAGAATGGAAACCGATCTCTTTAGAAATATTTGTGGTCTAGTATTTCATTCAAGAAATTTCTTGTCGCTAAAAAATTTCCCTTTTCTGCTGTTTGTTTTGTTTACTAAACGTTTTATGAGCAAGTGTCTTGTTTTTTTGCGGTTCAAAAATCTGGAAGGTTGTTTCTGATGCTAAATGTTTTCCATAACTCGAACATTTGATTACTCAAATGTCTCCTTAACTCGAACAAGGTTGCTGGTTCTTTCAGTTAACAATCCCTTATAAACCAATCTTCACAACTCGAATCTTCCATAACTCGAACAAATAGCGCTCCGCAATGCATACGTCATAATTATTACTTTTCACTTTTTTGACATTTGTACGAGTTGCAATCCCACAATTCAACGCGGCTCAATTAAAGATACGTGCAAGCTGTTATATAGCTTTTGTCAAACGATGCAATTAACGTGCAAAAGAGATTAGCGCAAAGGTTGATGGGATTGGAACTCGTACAAACACATCGAGAGTAATGATTATGTCAAAAATAAAATCTATTTTTAGATTCAGCGCGGTGCGCTATTCGCATTCCTCGCGTGTGTTCAAGTTATTGAGACTCCCCTGTCCAGAGATGTTCAGATCACAAGTTAAGACAATTTTAAAAGACAACTTTGAAACCAAAGAAAGGAAATCGGCTTAGCCCACGTGCTCTCCTTCAACTGGCAGAAGATAAATAAAAGCTCCTTGGAGACAGCTTTCAAGCACCAAATGGAATGATAAAATATCAATTTTTGTAGCGTGGTTCGAAAGTTAATTGTCTTCCAAGAAAAGACAGAAAAAACAATCCCTGACTTTCTCCCTTTCCCTCGATTTATAGTGAATTGTAAAAGTTGTCAACACAGATTCTTAATAAGGAAGTTTTAAATGCTAGCAGTTTAAAAAAAGAAGCAAAAACAGACTCAAAGTTTGCTAAGTGTTATGAAGCAGCTAAAATTTTTATGTCTTCATGCACCAACGAATCCCACATATCAAACAGGGATTGAAAGAATTGACCGGCAATATAGTGCGTCAAATTTTCCGTCAAACTTGGAAAGTTTACTAATCTCTAATCCTGATGATTTGGAAAAAGAGACAGGGGTGTGTGCATAGTGTTTCTCATGCCAAGCCCCTTGGTCATAGAGTCGTGCATGTCAATGCGTCGGAAATGTGATGTAATCATTTGATATACGCAGTTTTGTAGTTTTTTTGCGCATTTTCAGAAAAAAATCCAACATTTTTTATCCAATATTTTCTATATCTTCTTCTTTGTGATTGAACTTTGTTGAGGATATTTTAAAAGCTTTTTAAAAAAGCATAGGCAGCTCGAAAATTATAAAAGTTTACAAAATTACAAATTTGCGGAAAATTTACAAAACTACGCATAACACCTTTTAATCAATTCGGAATAATTTTCCAAAGGAGTTTCTACAAACCAGTTGAACCAGATTTTAAGACGAATGAAAGATTTCAGTAAGTGTGTTATCTTAAAAAATCAAACCAGGATATTACTCTAGAATTGGCCAATCGAACACCCACTAAAGTGACTAACACACTTTAAACTTTCCAAATATAAAGAGAGGGGGGAGAACTGAGAGTTGCTTAAGAATCAGTCTTGCAGTAATATATACTGTAGACAAAATGTTACAACTTATTCCTGATTGTAAAACGATTCCCTGAGAGAGGATTATGTTTCGATAATCAATAGACTATATTTGTGTTTATTTAAGGGGTAATCCTTCAGTGGAGTAGTATAAAAGTGAGAAAAGATGAGTTTTGAAGACAGAAACATAAAGATACTCAAACAAGAAGCATCTAACGAGAAACAAAAAAGAAGTTCATTTACACTCACAAAATTCGCAATAATATGGATTCGATGAAATTATTGACTGTTTTATTTCTGGTTGTTGTTTTGCTTTGTCAAATGAATTCGATTGAAGGCAAACCGTGCGGTGGTGCAAGATGGAACAAACCATGTCCTAAGAATAAACATAACCAAAAGGTAAGGGCTCATTAACAATCTATCTTATGTTAAATATATTGAAGCGAGGCTCGAAAAAAACATCGTATTCAACCAAAGCATTTAAATGAAATCACACCCTTTAAATGATTCTTTTATTCTTGTTCTTCAGAAATCAAACATCAAAAGGCACACAAGACACCAACGAGCAGTTGAAGAGCAACATGACCTTGAAGTCATGGAAGAAATTGAACGAATCATGAAACTACCGAATACCAGCAATAGTCTAAAGTTCTAGAGCTGTTGGAATGCAGTATCGTCTCTATCGCTAGAAGTTTCATACGCACTTTTGAACTGAAGCACCAATTGGTGGTAGAAGTAGGAAAAGCCACAGTTGAATTTGTTTTTAATTTTGGATGAACTTGGTACAGTCACGATTACTATGACACAAAAAGTTATTGTTAAACAAAAATGAAAAGGAAGCGATTGATTCGTTTTCGCTCTTCAGGGAAGAAATTTTTAGGTATTTTTAAAAATTCAATTTTTATAAGAACAAGCTGGTCTTGTTCATAAGTTATTCTTAAAGTTTGTAAATATTATTATTATTGTAGGGAATTTCTTGTATTATTTATGTAGGTAGAAATTATTATGGTTATAAGTTATTGTATTTTATTGTAAGCTATCAACCTTTATATGAAAATTTAAAAGATTCAACAAAATCAACAAAAATGACAACGATTAGTTGTTTGGAATCTTTGACTTAAGGAGCCCCCCCCCCCAGTCACCTTTCAAATCACGCAAAAAAATTCCAAATCACGTTATCACGAGTTAAATTTTCTTTCTATCACGATCACGTTGATCATGGTTCCTCTGATCAACTTTAAAATCTTCAATCACGAAATCACAAAGTTGAAAAAACGCCAATCACTCCATCTCGAAAACTGCAGGGGGATCCTCCTTAAGACTGTTTTGACTTCACGAAAACGGTTTACGAAGATTTCTTTAGAAACAAGAAAGGGACGCATGTAGGATATAGAATAAAATAGAACAATCAGGGCGAAAAAAAACATAATCACAGCTGGCACACAACGTTGTTTTAACGTTCAAATAACGTTGTTTGGACGTTATGAATGTCACATGGACGTTGATTTGACGTTGCGTGCCGTCTGGGATCACACTTCCTTTACTTCAAAATTTGACCTCTTCTGCACAATTAGACGTTTTTCTGTTTTTGGACAAATCTAAAGCAACGATTCTTAACTTGATTCAACTTTGTTTTACTAATATATTAAAATAAAGTAATAAATAATGGTGGCACGAGTCATGTCACTAAGCTATCGCATTACCATGAATTTAGTACCGTGAGCATCACAGTTTGGCCTTCACTGAAATTGAACTTTTGAGGAAATTTTGAATAGATTTTAGTGCACATGTCACAATGGAATTAGCCATGGTATTTCATCCTCATATTGGAGTTAAACCCATAACGTGTTTTAGTATCCGGGAGGGGGCTTACTTAGGCAAAAATGGGTGCCGGTATCTGTGAGCCATAAGGGTCCCTTTTTTGCACCCTCGATGGAATATAAAAGCAAATTGCCAATTCCAAAATTGCGTAAATCAAAAATAGGCTCTCTAAAATGCACACAAATTCTTAAAATTTGGACTGAAATTTGTAAATTTTGGCTCAAAATTTCGGAGCAGGTCTCTCTAAAGGTGACACAAATTCGGTCTCTTTAAGGGTCGATTTTCAAACTTTGGCTCGGACATACCCGTCATCTTGCAAATTTAGTACCCCTGGGATTAGTATTCATAAAGATATATTTCTACAGAGTGACTCTGAGACTTATTAATATCAGTAAAATAATTTTCTTTCAAATGAGTTTACTCACTGATACCCATCAAACCTGCAAGGTGAATATAGTCAAAATATTAATTTCAAAGGTCATATTGTAAAAGTAGCAAGCCTAATCTTTTCTCAGATATGTTTTAAGATAACGAAAATTTTCTACGTTATAAAGGTATGATTTATTTGGGATCTTTTGTTCTCGCTTAAAGCGCACTGAATAAAAAGTTCAACTGTCATTGCAGCTTGGCTGTAGACCTGTGATACGTTATGGTTTGGCTCAATACTCGCCTACAAAATAGATTGACAATACACTAAACCTAATTTTTCAAAATAACTCTGATTCAGTAATAATCATACAATCCTTATCTGGTTGAATCATATAATCATTATCTGGTTGTGGATAAGTGATTGCAAATCTAACCATCATTGTCTCTCTGTCGTTCAAGCAATGTCACAACGTTGTCTGCATCCGTGAAGGTGCCAGAAAGGTAAATTCATTTGGAACTATGACAAAAATAACATCTCTGAAATTTAATCTATTGAGATGGACTATCTATAAGACTTTTTCGTGCATATCTCAATCATATTACTACTCCAAAGAATCGAAGATGGAGCGCCCATATGCTCATGTTAACTTTAAGTAAATTATATAATTATTACCTTTGATTACCTTTGATGTGTTTCAGCAAATTCTCTGCTCACTCAACCCGTGGGGTCCGGTGTTTGACCATTTCAACAATTGAATTCGAGTCAGCCATCCTGTAAGGGAGATAGGCAGGGAGTAGTGGATGGTCGGGAACATCTTGGAGTAGTTGTCGGGAACGGAAAATGTTATTTTGATCTGGAGAAGCAAAATCTAGCAAACAATCGGTCGGAATTCTGGAATTAGAGAAAGAATACTCAAAACTACCAACAATTTTGTAGAGATCTTGAATCAAAAAAAACTTTTTTTTTGTGACGGGATTTTGGTTCTTGTTTGGTGGAATTGCGGAAAAGATACAGCTCTGTTAAATAAGTCTATTCTGACAATATTTGGTAATTTTTGGCCATTTTAGTCTTTTTCATAGAGGGCTTTAAATGTTAAATAGGAGATGCGAAAAATTGGAACATAGATTTGAAACAAGCAAGATTAAAATATTTCTTTTTTTTTTCAATTTTCGATTTTATGAAAATTTCAAATATATTTGTTTAATTTAACGATGTTTAATTTTTTAACATAGCGTAGATGAGTTGAAAACTTTAATTTTCAGATGCTGAAACCGCCGATGGGTATGAAATTGAGCCCTATAACTGCGGTCTAAGATGTCATATTCAAGAAATTTCTTGTCACTGAAAACTTTCCCTTCTGATATCGTCAGTTTTGTTTGTTGAAAGTTTTGACAGCAAAGTGTCGATTTCTTGAGAGAGGTTTCAAATGCTGAATGTTTTGAGAGGACAGTCAAATCCTTATATAGAAAATCGCTGTTGATGCCTCATGTAAGAAAATCTCTTTTTAACAAACACTACCCAACAAGAACGCCTCATTATACTTAAAAGTGACCTTGGCTACAGAAACATGACATGAAGTATATACCAAGACTACGGATTCTCAAATCTCACGTCAAGTTGAAGTTGACGTTAGAAACGAAAGAAAGGAAGTCGGCTTAGCCCACACACTCTCTTTCAACAACTTCAAGACAACTTTCAAGCACTGAAGTAGATGACGAAAACTTTAAGCTTCCTTGCAGCGTGGTCCGAAACTGGATGTCTTCCAAGAAAAGAGAAAGGAAAAGTACAAAGTCGCTTTCACTCAATATTTAGTGGGTCAAGAAATCGTAAAATATGATACCTGTCAAAAAATTTATACCCCCATAACTTGAATGTTGATTGTGTGAAAAAATTGCGAAAATTTGCATTTTTTGTCACTGCTTAGTGTGGTTTACACTGAATTATTGTTACTTTGTCTTGACCACCGAAACAACAAATGGCTAATTTTGTCACATCATCAAACCCGTACGCCCTTAAACATCCCTGTGTCACAGACTCATGGCAGGGATACCTACCCAACTGAGAAGTTTGGCTAAAATTTCATCCCCTGTGGGAAAATAGCCTACAATTTCAGCTCATCCATTGGAAAATTGACTTTGTTTCTCTGTTCAAAATTTAATAAAAAAATGCACTCTAAAACCATCCCAACTTGATTTTTAACCTAACAACATAGAACCAATATCTCCATTAGAATTTCAATAGAAAATTCCATCCCGTTTCCCGTTGTAGGATGCTCCTCCGGTGGCTGTGAGATAGGGGTGTCCCCAAGGTAGAGAATTTGGCAAATGTCACCACAATAATGAGGTGAAAATGTTAGCTCAATACCCTCAATAGCAGCAGCGGGAGACTTATGGTAGGATCATAAAGCAGCTTGTTCACTTGCTGGCCTCCCGGGGGGGGGGACTCAATTTCGAAACGACGGTATGTGCCGCGCAAAATCTACTTTTTAAAATCGTACCCTTACAGTGCAGTTCAATATGGCATGGCTGAAAAGGTACCCTTTCAGTGCATTTTCTTATGATTACCCAACCCTTATATAGTGCACTATATTTCTCGGCTGTAAATCTGCTTGAAAGATAGAAGAAGCTTGGGAAAATTTCTGATTAAAAGAAAAACTTAGAAAATTATTCTTGTCAGCTGTAATTGTCAGACAATAGAAACTTTTTCAAACAAACGAGAAGTAAAAACCTTTCTTTTTAACAATTATTTTGAATTTGTTTTAAAATTCGACCCTTGCAGTGCAATCTCACAGAAACAGATCCTTACAGTGCATTTTGGGATGCTGAAAAACCCCACCCTTAAGCGCGGCACATGACGTAGGCCAGATCATATGAGTGCCCCCCCTCTGGGGCTGGCCTTTAAGATCGTTTATCATTTGAGAAAGTATTTTCCAAAAATCTTTTTCCAACACCAGTAAAAAGGGATTTTCAAAATGATTAGAGCTGCTATCCACTTTTGAGAGTAGATTATCGTTAAAAAAAGGAGCCCATGATATTGCTTTAGAGTCGGCCAATCGAACACCCACTAAATTGGCTAGCACACTTTGACTTTCCAAATATAAAGAGAGAGGGGAGAGCTGAGAGTAGATTAAGGATTATTTTGTAGCATTACCGACTTTAGCAAATCGCTACAACTTTTTTTGCGTGATGGATGTTGGAAAGTTACAATCTGATTGTAATCAGAAACCCTGAGATAAGAGTAAGTTTAGATATATAATCAATGTTATAAAAACAATACAATTTTCTTGTTTATTTAAGAGGTAATGTTACAGGTCGATCAGTATAAATAGCAGGCTGGGATTTAGCTGAAGATCAGAAACATAAAGATACTCCATCAAGAAGCATCCAAATAGAAACCAAGCAGAAATTCACATAAATTATCAATCATAGCAATGGATTCCTTGAAATTATTGACTGTTTTATTTGTTGTTGTTGTTTTGCTTTGTCAAATGAATTCGATTGAAGGCAAGCCATGCGGTGGTGCAAGGTGGAACAAACCATGTCCTAAGAACAAACATAACCAAAAGGTAAGGAGAATTTGTTTATAAACAATATGCTCAACTTGACATAAAGTGGAATGAGGGTTAACGCTACACTTCAGGCCGGCGGAAGCGAGGAGACAGGGGAGACTTTAGCCTCTCCACTTTTGAGCAAATGAGATTTTTTTTCTCAAATTCCTAGGGAATTTATCTCATTTTGAGCCTTCAGCCTTCCCGCTTTTATGGTTGTTCCGCCTCGGTTCCGCCGGACCAACACTTAGATCTGCAGTCATCTTTGAGAAAGGGCTCAGGCTTCTGTTTATCATCCAACGAAAAAATTTCTTATATGAAGCATCTAGAGAGGTTTGCGATTCAGACTAGCAAGGTTTATCTCAACCATCATAACTGAAAAGAAAAACTTTTCCGTTGAATCAACACTCATTTGTAATCCTATTTCCCTTGTCTTCAGAAATCAAACACTAAAAGACACACAAGACACCAACGAGCCATCCAGGAACAACAAGACTTGGAAGTCATGAAGGAAATCGAACGAATTATGAACCGCCAAAACAATAACTTAAATTTATAATTGAGATGTTGTTGAAGTTGACAAAGAAGGAGCAATGTTCAATGAAGATGAACGACAATGGAACGAGAAGAAGTTAATTTGAAATTAAATTAAATTGAGACGGTTGATCCGCGCTCAAATCTTCAAGGAAGAACTTTTTAAATATTTTTACAATCGATATTTTTTATAACCGTACATCCTGTGCCCAAGTTCAGGAGTTGCCATAAAGCCATTATGGTAATAACTGGGAGGGCACATTGCTATACATTGTATAATCGATATTTTATAAAACATCCCACGAACGAGCTGGTCTTGTTCTTTAGTTAATTTTTTATTTAGTAGTAAAAATTGTAAATATTCTTAGGTAGGGTGGAAAATTTTTGTATTTTCATTTTCAGAGGAATGTATTTTGTATTTATGGTCTTTGGGTAGAAAATTATTATAGTTTTAAATTATTGTATTTTATTGTGGTTAAAATTTGAAAAATTAAAAATTTATTTAGACTCAAATAGTTTCCTTGTCAAAACCGATCATTTTATCCCGAATGAATCAAAACACAACATTCGAAAATTATTGACCTCTTTAATCGAAATTGACATTGAAAGTGTGTGAAAATTGTAGGCATAAAATTGAGTTTGAGCTTTCTTTAATTTATATTGTATACTAGCAAGTAGCTGTCGCTATGAATGCCCCGCTGATAGCAGATATTAGCCTAGAGGAACTTAGCCATGAAGAGAGCAAGGGAATCATAATCAGACTATAAATTGGTGAAATGAGTCTTCATAGAAAGTGCTCAATGTTACTAGAGCTGTTTAAAGTTAAGAAACACGAGCCGATGCGGTTAAAATTTCCTCAATAAGATCCATAGATAACGATAGTGTTAATCCAAAAAAAAAACATGTTAAATCTACACTTTTTGATGCAAAGTGACCTGAATTAAAACCATTACTGTACAGGTTTCGCAACATGTTAGGAACTAGAATGATATCAAAGTTGATTTTCTTCAATCACCAGATAAAAATCTTTTGAAAACCCAAACATAAGAATGTGTACTGTGAAACTGAAAGTGCTTCCCTCCCATAAAGAATACATAATGCAGATTAAAGGTGAATTCCAAAATGAAATTGAATACAATTTCATTCATTTGATTTGAAATTTAAAAAGTAAGTAACTTTGGACTGGTGGCATACTGTAGATATAATCTATTTGTATCAAAGGTTACTGGAAATTATCTGAAAAACTTTAACAATGTTTATACGTGTTTCTGCAAAAAGTTTTTAGTTAGCTTGAATAAAATTTCTTCATGGTTACTAAAGATATAAATTTGATAGTTGCTCTCAAAATTGGTAGTTGAATCAGATAATTTTAATAAAGGTATTATTTTTCAGGGATTAAATTTGCCGGATTTCACAGCCTTTGTTCTTATTTACAAAAGACCATAAAATAAAATCCTAAGAAAATCTGAAAAGGGGCCTTCAGCAAAAATTGGTCACCATGAAAATATTAAAACATCATCTAATCCGCCACTGTACACAATTTTTTTCTACCGCTGTTATCCACTTCCACTTCCCTGGCAAGCAAGAAAGCGGAGATTCTTCAACGAAATGACTGTTATTTCAGACACTGTGTCCCGTTGTAACCACCGTCAACATGGTTAAAAACTTTTCACTTCACAGGTGGGTACAACATTGTGTTTGTATTTTATTGGACGTCTGGTTCTAAAAAGTCAAAAAGTTTGTTCAGTTTTGATTTGAGCAAAGTACGCTCCTACGTTTAACATCAACACGGTACAGTGTGCAGTGGTGGTAATAGTAGAGAGAGTGTTCGAGTCTGTTCATAATATGTGACAAAACTATTTAAATTGAAATTACTCCAATAGCGTGTGTAATAATAAGCTTTTCTTAGAAGCTTGAAATGTTTTGTCCCAGTCTGGAATTCAGGTAACTAGGGCTGAAAATCTTCGGCGTACATACACATCGAAGTACCGTTCTGGCACAGTGGCATAAACATCATTTTCAAAGTTTGCTAAAACTTCAATATTGGCGTAAAAAATTATTCACAAAATAGCATCAAATACTCCATAATCCATCGTTTTTTCGGCTTTTGTTCCGCTTCTGTTTACATTTTTCTGCTCGCTGCTCCCCATGCTCAACCATTGTTTTGCTATAACACTGTGCACAAGTGTTACGCGTAAGCCAAATCGCGTATTTCGAACAACCTCTAAATTGCCGAGTACAGGAGAAAAAAAATCGAAATTCAAAATGGCGGCCAAGCCCACGATGATAACTATCAAAAATCTTTGTTTTTCATTCAGCTATTGCAGCTCAATAAATCAATGAAATAATTTGAAATAAAAAGTAAACAAACCTTGAACCTTTCATGAATCCAAATAAATAAAAGTATTCATCTAAAGTGAAGATTACATTTCAAAATAAAACGATTTCCAAACCAACCTAAAGTCAGTGTCTGCCAACTAAAAACTTCTCTGCGGGGTCACTGACAAGGAGTTACGACTTCAGACTTTAGATTCCAATTCTTGTATAGGCTGCAACTACACTGCTAAATGATCTGTATTACAAAGACTTCCAATTGGGTCCATAAGTTAAGAAAATGAGATTATATTATAGCACGGGGGTTCTGTTTTTAAAAACAAACTTCAAAATAAAATTGTTAATGAGCTTGTTACTTAAAATATCACTTACTTACATAATTTATGAATGATATAACACCCCTTTCTTAAATAAATGGCCTCTTAAAGTCTTTTATGTTTGCCGCAAGAAGGAAGAAAAATTTAATTTGACCCCCGGTTTTTCTCTCGTTTTCTAGCCATTTCCCGCGTGTTAGTGTAGACACAACTTTAATCCGGGGAAATGAAGCGTTTTCATTGGTCTAAAATCACGGATGGTCACGTGACCTGAATTTTTATCCAGGGAAATGCCGTGGCCGCAATGTTTTGCTTTAGTGAGATTGACCATTTTGTTGTTTGGATTTGAGCGGGCGAAATTTCTGTACAAACCAAAATATGGCTTCGTTGGAATATGTCCACGAGAATTAATCAGTTCATGTTAGTCATAGTATATTCTCATTGGCATGTCTCACTCACTAAACTTTCTGTAAGAAACTCAATGTTGGTACCAGTTTTTGGCACGTTTTGGCGCAAGGATTACTCTTTGAAAAATTACTTTCGGCGCATGCAATATCCATATAGGGTACTGGGTTCAGTAGGGTTTCGGTAGAGCAGCGTATACAAACTGTCCAGACACTGTCAGTCAGACTGTGTGTGTAAAACACACTGTCATTGTACATTGAAGATGTCATCCATTTCTGACAATCGTATAAGGTTTGATATTAACCAAGCAAAAATCTTGTGAGCTGTTTGTTGTTTGTGAAACCTTTAAAGCTGTGTAGACTGGCAGTGCAAACGGGACTTTCGATTTCTCGCTTTCACAAGTGCTCTGTGTAAAATGCACGAAAGTTAAAAAAATATCACGAAAAAAATCTGAAGAAACAACATGAATATTTTTCTGGCGAGCAAGTCCGCTACGTGAAGCAACAAAAGCCCCTGCGGGGCAATGACCCTTAAATTCCCTTTCTTTTAAAATTTGGCCTGGCCTGTAGCAACTCGGGTAACTTAATGCATGTCCCAAAAATGCATTAATTTTTCCGCCCCAGTTCCAGTCCCTAAACCATAACAAACTATACATTTTTGGAAGCGTATTTGGATGTAGAATACCGTATTCGGTGTAACTTAAATTCTTTCTCAGCAGAATTTGAGTTTTTTTAAGAAAACGTGATTATGACGTCATTATTTATGACGTCATAATTTTAAAAACCTGAATATCTCAAGAACTAATACTCAAAACTTTATGAAATTTGGACCAATGATAAAACTTGTCAAGAGGAGGAGTATATTTTTTAAAAAATTTGAAAATTTGCTGATGTCAGCATTTTATCGCAAAAATTAGAATTCTTGCAATCTCTGCTGACGTCATTAATTTTGGGTAATACTTTCAAAACTTTTTGAAACATCTCAATGTACTTTATCACTGGTCCAAATTTCATAAAGTTTTGATTTATATTTCTCGAGATATTCAACTTTTTGTAATTATGACGTCATCAATCATGACGTCATAATCAGGTTTTCTTAAGATTTCTCTAATTATACTGAGAAAGAATTTAAGTTACACCGAACACGGTATTCTACATCCAAATACGCTTCCAAAATTGTATAGTTTGTTATGGTTTAGGGACTGGAACTGGGGCGGAAAAATTAATGCAATTCTGGGACTTGCATTAAGTTACCCGAGAACTGACACTATACGATTGTCTACTGATTGTATATAAGATAATCGAACACAGCAATATTGATTTTGTTGATTCTATGAGCAATAGGTATTAGTTATGGATTAAAAACAAGGTAATAAATGGGCAAATATGGAAAACGCATGGCGATTGAGTAAAAATCAGGAAAGTAGTCAATTTTCTCTGGCTTTATTACTTAGAAATTTGCTCAAGATTACAATTGAATACAGCAGTATTTTTCAAATTAGGTTTGTAAAAGCACACAGAGACCAAGGGGTGTTAACATCTCCTGCTATATCCCCTGCTATATGACCGAATAAATGGGGGAAATGATGATATTTTGAAAATTAAAAGTAGTTACGTCATTAACCCCTCATTGTATTGGGAATTATATGGATTGAAATAGATTAATTTTGTGGGTATTTTGGGGCCTATGACGTGGTCAAAATATGGAAATGCCATGTTAGGAAATTAAACACAGTAAGGGTTATTTACACATTCAAAAATCAGGAAAATAAGCGACTTTCCCTATTTTCTTCGCTTAGATCCACGGGTGTAAAAGTCATAGAGACGAAGGAGGAAAGCAGATTATTTTCGTGACGATGTTATCAACAAAAACAACAAGTTCTACTAATAAAAACTTTCTAAACAGCTATATTATCAACATAAACTTTCGAACTCTTAAGGTTTTTCCAAATTGCTTCTGTCACTTTACCGTCCTGAAAAGCGCAAATACATAAACCAAACTGGCTAATATTAATATCAGGGAAGCACCCATGCCGCCGAGGGATTAGAATACAGTAAAATAACCTTCACTGGGTACATGCAAAATAACAAAGAAATTGGAAAATTTTGTTCAGTGGATGTCAATTACCCCATCACCCCCCCGCCCACAAAATTATCTACTCTAGGGGCTGAGTTAGGTCCCGTATGCGCATCGGCGTATAGTCATTTTTTCTTTTGATCATGAAAGTATAGTCCTTGAAGAGTCAAAAAACGGTGGCGTTATTTGGATCAGGCTCAAATTTCCATAATGGCGGATTTTAGATTTCAACCCTTTTTAGCCCTCTTGCTTGAAAAGAAATTTTTTTTTGACTTTAAACATAGACATATTATATACCAATCGATCACAAATTTTATGCTGATTAAGAAAAAGGTCAGAATCATGGTCTGAAAATTTTGTTATCTGGAGATATGAAGCACTTTCGATTTCGATTTTTTGAAAAGACTACTTTTGGTTCCAAATTTGCGTGGCTTTAACATTTGATTGGCTTACTTAATTTACTTGAAATTTTCGGAGAGTCTTGCCTACCGTTCAAATAATAAAATTCAGGAAAAGTTTTTTTTCTACATGAATTTCGAAATCCATAATGGCGGATTCAAAATTGATCGATTGGTATATAATATGTCTATGTTTAAAGTCAAAAAAAAAATTCTTTTCAAGCAAGAGGGCTAAAAAGGGTTGAAATCTAAAATCCGCCATTATGGAAATTTGAGCCTGATCCAAATAACGCCACACACGTTCTCTGACTCCTAACTCAGCCCCTAGAGTAATCGGGTCGAAAAGATATTCCGTAGTTATTATTTTCTATAGCGGTATAGCTATTTTCCGGACGGGGTTTCTACTTTCGATTTTATACAAAAAAAAAATTGAGAAAAGATGGCGTCCAAAAAATCGAGCATGGTCAAAAATTTTCTTTGGGTTGATTCGATTTTTGGGGTTGGTCTGTTGGTGGTTGATGGTATGTATTCTTTATTTGTGGTATAAGTTCTATTTGGACTTCCATGTCGACTGTATCAATCAGTGATGCATCAATACTCACTGATCTGTAGCTCTAGACTTACTACTGTACTAGGAAACTTTACACTGGCACTTGGCTTGGGTCGGCAACACTTGGGTACCGTGAAGATCGGGTAATTTGCATCAGGGTAGATGTTATATCAGATGGCCAAAAGTCACTTTTTTTTATTTCCTATCTCTTATCCTTTTTTCTCTTTTCTGACTGTTTGAGAGTTTGTTTTTTAATTTCTAACTATCTACCGTCAACTGCTCCAACTTGGGATTATCTTACGCAACATGGGACGGCCATTCCACCACCATTTCACAGAACCTCCAAAGTCATTTGATTTGTGTTTAATCAGTTACATCAAAATGCCTCAAAAATGTCAATATGAAAATCGCGTAATCAGAGAACGTATGTCTCGCTCTCATTATAAAAAGGCCGAGACAAACTTTCAATAATTGGATTGTAACATGGGCAGGTCTAAAACGCCTAATACCTACTACTTAATACTTACTACTTAATACTTAATACTGACTACCTAATCCGTTTGGATACTTTACAGACCAGAACTTCCAGGCCCTGACACTCCTTCGCATGTTCGAAATCTCTAAGTTTCGTGAAATTTGAATGTCAACACATAAGTCTTTGCTTTATATTTATTTAAAGTCTTTCAATGTGTTATCTAAAAGAATATTTAAATATTTGCATTAAAGTAAATATTTTCTTCCCCCCATATAAGTACAAAGCAAAAGGTCATTATCTTAGTTTTTTTCTTTTTCCTACTCTCTCTTATGACTTTGATCTAATTATAAGAAAACATATGTAAATATTCAAATCAATTATTCTTATACACCCCTGTCTCCTTAATAAAGATCCAATCGGCTAAAACGTTATTTAAACGCTCTTCGAAATTAAATATAGGTCATTAAGGCATACCGGATAAGTGGGATGGGGGAACCTGGGAACCTAAAGTGGGAACCTAAATGAACACCTGAAAAGTGGGATGGGGGAACCTAAGTGGGAACCTAAATGAACACCTGAAAAGTGGGATGGGGGAACCTTAAGTGGGAACCTAAATGAACACCGGAAAAGTGGGATGGGGGAACCTAAGTGGGAACCTAAATGAACACCGGAAAAGTGGGATGGGGGAACCTAAGTTGTTTAATTATTAATAGAATTGAAATATTTTTCTTTAAAAACAAATAGATAAGCGAAAAATAAGACTTGCTCGATAGCAAGTCTTATCGTAGTTTAAGAAGAATTCCTTTATGTTTAAATAAATAGGTCCATTGAAAATGGCGATTTGTGTTTACTTTTCAAATTTTGAAAATTTTGAAAAGATGTGCACATATTTTTTACCTGAAAAGTGGGATGGGGGAACCCGGGAACCTAAAGTGGGAACCTAATTTGTTATTATTATTATTTTTCTTTAAAAACAAATACATAAAGATAAGAAAGATATTATATGCAAGGAAAGAAAAAACCTTTTATCATAATAAGAACACCAGTTATTTACTTTTTACATTACAGTTCGCAAACAATAATGTTGAAAATAAAACAAAGGGAATTTATTTATTCAATTAGCTCAAAAAAGCATGTTTATTTATCAGCAGTTTTATAGTGCATCTTTTTGAAAGGTTCTTTTTAGTAAATTGACTTAATTGACTTTAAACTTTAACTTTAAAAACCGTCATATCTTCAAATCTAGAAGGAATTAGAAGTTCGTTCATAGCTCGATGGATAACTTAGAGCCTCTTCTTTCTTTTGCACGGATCTAATTTGCTTGAATACAGAATCTAGTAAAACATTATTTACGATCTAGTTTTTGTTCACTCTTGATGCAATACACATTGTTTTTTATTAGCAGCTCCAATTTTCGGGTCAGGGCTGGGGTCGCTTAGCATTTAACGGATTCTAGCTCGTTTTTCTTTCTGTACCAACCAAACAGTACAGCGTGTGAATACACTTCATTAATTAAAAATGTTTGATAGTAAAATAGAACATATTGCACGGCTTGCCACGTTTCAATACACATAAGCATAGATCCACGGGGGGGGGGCACTCAAGGTAAACGACCTACCGTACGTGCGGCCCTTTTTTCCAAGCTTCCCAAAGTACACTGTAAGGGTGGAAATTAGCAAAAATGAGAATAAGTGCACTCTAAGGGTTTAAAATTTGGTCAAAGCCAGTCCGGCTTTTAGAATTTCATCCGAACAAGTGTCATGTTTTAACACTGGGTAAATTTTGGAACATCAAATATGTCCATCCCTATCAGGATCTGTTCTAGAACATGTTGACCAAGAAAAAGATCTAGGAGTGATAATCGATAGTGACCTGACCTTTGAAGCCCATATATTCAGTAAAATCAAGAAAGCTAACTCTATCGTTGGCTTGATTAGCAGGAGCTTCGAATTTCTCTCACCAGATATGTTTCGAACGCTTTTCATTGCATTTGTCAGACCCCATTTGGAATATGCACATGTAGTATGGTCTCCAAGGCTAATCAACCATATCAATGCAATCGAGGGCGTCCAACGAAGAGCTACAAGGCTAGTTAGTTGCTATAGAAACTACTCATACGAAGATCGGCTACGACTCATCAATCTACCTAGCCTAAAGACCAGGCGGCAAGTTGGTGATATGGTGGAAGTTTTCAAGAACCTCCACATTTATGACGAGTCTATAAGATCAGAGAAATTTACTCCTCGAACACGACCACGACGTCAGCATGATTACAAGCTTCAAAGGAACTTTGCTAATGACGGTATGAGAGGCTACCAAAGCAACTCTCTTTTTTACAGAAGTGTGAAACCTTGGAATGATCTAGAAGAAGATATTATTGAAGCACCATCCTTACAAGTCTTCAAAGAGCGTTTGATAAAAGATAGGGAGAAAAAACTTTATAAAATGTAAAATCAAAAGTTCTGTTTCATAGGAGGTCAATAGACGTGCGAAATATATTGCTATAAAAAAATAAAATAAAAAAAAAAAATAAAAAAAATAAAAAATTAGGTTCCCACTTAGGTTCCCCCATCCCACTTTTCCGGTGTTCATTTAGGTTCCCACTTAGGTTCCCCCATCCCACTTTTCCGGTGTTCATTTAGGTTCCCACTTAGGTTCCCCCATCCCACTTTTCAGGTGTTCATTTAGTTCCCACTTAGGTTCCCCCATCCCACTTTTCAGGTGTTCATTTAGGTTCCCACTTAGGTTCCCCCATCCCACTTTTCAGGTGTTCATTTAGGTTCCCACTTTAGGTTCCCAGGTTCCCCCATCCCACTTATCCGGTATGCCGGTCATTAATTGTATCATTTTGTATTATCTGCATCATATGGAGCAGTGTCATAGTACTTCTTAAGATTGGTTCGTAGGGCTTTATATTCAATAACTATAATAATATTTTTGTCAAATAATGTCACTTTGTCAATAATAGGCAAAAGTTCAATGAGCACCTCCAAAAATCTCTCTTTTCGCATTTTCTACTAGAAATTTCTATCTAGTGATATTTAAAGCATCTTATTCACCTCATTAATAATTCTTATTATAATGAAGTTTAAAAAGGCCATATTAAATGACCCTGTCAATATTCTGGCTCGAAAAGGTCATTTGTAAATCAGGTTTGTAATAAAATCAAGTCATGTTTAAATATTCTCTGCCATCTACTGTACTTCAGTTACGTCTGCTCCAATGAAACAGGGGCATACTTACTTATTTTAAATTTTCAGATCGACTGATTCTTATAAATAAAGCTAATATGAGCAAACGAAATATTTTTCTCCTACGAAAAAGTGTGTCTCGACAAAATGTGTGTAGTCTGTAAACTTTATAGAAAAAGCGCGGGAAAATAAAGTGAAGAGCAAAAAAGAGAGAAAATATTTTCATGTCTTCAAAAGACTGGAAGACAAAAAGTTGAAATTTTTTTAACACCAAATTTTCAGATTAGGTCGAATTGGGCATGCTGATTATTTTGAAGGTATTTTCGAGCAATTTTGAGGTATATACAGTAAATATTAAGTATTAGGTAGTAAGTATTAAGTAGCAGGTATTAGGCGTTTTAGACCTGCCCATTGTAACATCGAGTTAGGTCTCTTTTGTTAACCCTTTAAGTGCCGATGTCGTATATATACGACATGGGCTATATAGGAGGGCGAAGCCCTCCTGTAATGCCCAGTTTGAGTTAGAAATCGTTATTTTTGGTCGAACTCGTAGGAATTAGATTGTCCTTTATCGTCAAGCAAAAAAAAATTCAAAAGTGAGTCTTTCCAGCGAAATTTTAAGCAAAAAAGTCAAAAAAATGCAAAAAATTGACAAAAATTCACTTTTTTGAGATTCTGACCGTTTTTTGACTATTTTTGGTCAACGAGTGATCCAAGAACCTCCAAATTTGGCCCTGTTTTACTTTATTCTGTCTTCTAGTGAATTGATTTGAAATTTTACCACTGGGCACCTTTTCATCAGTTCAGTCAGGTCCGCGCAGCGGGCCTGACTGCTTAAATTCCCTAACCTACCCCCCCCCCTTGGCCGCCGCCACCACGCCCTTCCTAAATCGGGCGGCGCCGAAGGCGCCCAAAAGAAAGAAGAGACTCTAAGCTATCCAACGAGCTATATACGAGCTTCTAATTCCTTCTAGATCAGGAGATATAAGCCCTTAAAGTTTGAACTAGCGATTTTTTAAAAAAAACTTAGAAAAAGGACCCTGGCACTCAAAGGGTTAAAGAAAAATTGCAAAAATTATTTTTTTTTTTTAGATTTCTCAATTTTTGGCCTAAACTCACTCAAAAATGCTGAAAAACACCAAAAAATCACATTTTCAAAATTTTTTTTTCACTTTGTTTAACCCTTTAAGTGCCGATGTCGTATATATACGACATGGGCTATATAGGAGGGCGAAGCCCTCCTGTAATGCCCAGTTTGAGTTAGAAATCGTTATTTTTGGTCGAACTCGTAGGAATTAGATTGTCCTTTATCGTCAAGCAAAAAAAAATTCAAAAGTGAGTCTTTCCAGCGAAATTTTAAGCAAAAAAGTCAAAAAAATGCAAAAAATTGACAAAAATTCACTTTTTTGAGATTCTGACCGTTTTTTGACTATTTTCGGTCAACGAGTGATCCAAGAACCTCCAAATTTGGCCCTGTTTTACTTTATTCTGTCTTCTAGTGAATTGATTTGAAATTTTACCACTGGGCACCTTTTCATCAGTTCAGTCAGGTCCGCGCAGCGGGCCTGACTGCTTAAATTCCCTAACCTACCCCCCCCCCTTGGCCGCCGCCCACCACGCCCTTCCTAAATCGGGCGGCGCCGAAGGCGCCCAAAAGAAAGAAGAGACTCTAAGCTATCCAACGAGCTATATACGAGCTTCTAATTCCTTCTAGATCAGGAGATATAAGCCCTTAAAGTTTGAACTAGCGATTTTTTAAAAAAAACTTAGAAAAAAGGACCCTGGCACTCAAAGGGTTAAGTCACCAGGGGGTAAATAAAACAGACCTTGATACATTAATCGTTCGTTTCAACTTGACGATTCGTTTAAAACTCAGCCTCCTAAATATTTGGGGTGGGTAAAAATTCATACTTTTCCAACCCGGCAAATCTTTAAAAAAGAAGCGAACAATAAAATATAATTACCTTTTCCAAATAAACCTCTTTGGTGGCGAGCGTAGTCTACTCTGACGTAATTGTAAAATTTATGTGATGGGAGTTTGACATAGTAATGTAATGTTGTTTGGGGAATTATGAAGTTCTCTGGAATTTCGATTGCATTTATTCAGGTTGATTTTTATGACTTCTAATGGTACTTTTTCTAACGAGTTTGATTACTCTGTTCTCACACTTATGTCTTTTTTTTTCGCGTCCTTTTCCGTGATTACTTTTATTTATATTTTTAAAGACAGGTAAGAAGGCATATTGATGTAACTGTTAATGAACCGCGTATTGAAAAATACACGATTTCTCTTTGGCACCAATAGGCTTTTATTCGAAATATGAAAAATTTCCGTAGTGCGATGGATAGCCTGGGAATCCAAGCGTTAAACTTTGTTCACAGTCTAGTTTATGATATTTTGCTGCTTGCTTAATGCTTCTCGCATGTAACTCGCCTGCAGGGAGATTTTTCCCTGCAATGCAGGTTCAGTCTGATGATTGGTCAGATTTTTTGCGTATTACTTTGCAGTACTTTTGCGCGTCTTTTGATAATTTCGATGCGCGCGCATAATTTATGGGAAAAGCTGACTCTGCAGAGAAAAAAAAACAAATGAAAATGAAAACATAGATTCATTTAGAAACAAAATGGCTGTTGGCTGGAAGTCTAAATACATGTGGTGATGTTTTGATGTGGTTTTTAGTAGTTTTGAAAGTCTTTAGAGCTTACGAAGGAGTTTTTATGGTAAGTTGATTATGTGTGTTTGCCTGGGTTTCCAAAGTTCAGAAAGTCTGTCAACAAGGGTTCACACACAGACTGTTTATAACATTCTGTGTCAGACTAATCTACCTGCACCAAGCTCTATAATCTTAGAACTTTGTGAGGTGAGGAATTTTTTGTTTTTTCTAAGATTACGAGCTTGGATTCCCATGTGCAAGGCTGAAAGCCACATGAATATGCAGGGTTCGGATTATAGCTTCGCACTTCGCAAAATGCGAAGTGAATTTTAGATTTAGCGACCCAAAAAGATTTCCCAACTCAAAAATGCGAAGTTAAAAAATTATAAGAAAACGCCTATTTTGCTACACACATTTGTTTATCTATTGCTTTATAAACTTGCCACTTCGCTACTTTATTCATTAGTCTATCTATTGCTTTATCAACTTGTCAATTTGCTACTTCATTCATTCGTTTATCTATTGCTTTATAAACTCGCAACTTTATTCACTCGTTTATCCATTGCTTTATCTAAAACTCGTTATTTCAAAACTTCACTATACTTTGCTTTGTCTATAATCTCTTACTTCAAATCTAACTTCGCTTTTCTCGAGAAATGAATTGAAGATACTTTCGCATTTTCTTTCAAACAACATCGCAAAATACTAAAAATGTTTCGCAACAGTGAAAAAATTTAGCCTGCGGCGCTCCTCTGTTACCCGCTTCGCTCGGAAAAATAGCGAAGCTCCTAAAATTTATAATTCGAACCCTGATATGGTTCATCCTATAAAAGGAAGTTCATTCTATGGTGGCCTATCTTGAAGTGAAGGTGGTTGAACAAAATATTTTTGGCATATTGATGTAACTGATTGGGCGGTACCGTGAGATTGGGTAAGTAAGTAAGTAAGTAACTATTTATTTACTATTTGAACACTTAGAATACATGAAACGGTATCCACAAAATAAAAAAGGAAGGAGACCGCCTTATAGCTTGGACTAATCATAAAGACCTAAGTGCAAATAACAATTGTAAAATACATAAATTATTTCAGTAGATTAATTTGAAAAATTTTTGTTTAGGTATATACGGATTAAAGATAAGCTGTGGGTAGGGGGTGTGCTCAGTATTCCCCAAGACAGTGAGTAAAGGAAAGAGATTTGACAAAGCTAGAATCAGATGAGCTCAGAGTAATATTTGGATAAGATCGCTGAATACTATTCCATTGTATTATGCAGATTTTAGAAAAAGATTTGTTACCAAAAGTAATGGTATTGTAGGAAGGAACAAAAAGGAGCTTCAATCTTGCTCCTCTGGTACCTTGATTATCGTCACCTTCAGCTTCAAGCTGAACAAATTCAAAAAAATTAAGAAGATCTTGGGGTAATCTATTGTTCAGGAATTTGTGAACAAATGAAATATTAAGGATTTGACTAGGGCAAAGATTTTAAGAATTTTAAGATCAGAAAAGTGTGGAGAAGAAGGACATTGAAAGGAATTAAAAGTCATGAGGCGTAAGGCTTTCTTTTGAAGAATAAATGTAGGTTTAGATGTGGTGTTTTCAGTGAGGCCCCAGAGCTGACAACCATATTGGAGATGAGAGTGAAATAGAGCGAAGTAGATGTTAACTAGAGTTTTTGTTGGAACGTAGTGCCTGAGCTTAGATAAGATACCATTTGCTCGAGCTAGTTTGGCTGACAAAAAAGTGGTGTGAGCTTTCCAATTGAGATGCGAATCAATCAAAATACCAAGATATTTGATATGGGAGCTTTGAAAAATTTTCTTACCTCCGATTTTAAGAAAAGGGATGAAAGGAAGAGGTTTGCGACAATGTCTAAAGATTAAAAATTCTGTTTTCCCTGCATTAAGGGAAATTTTATTCGCTTTCAACCATGTTTGGAGGGATCTCAAGTCACGATTGACTCTGTTGCATAATGAAAGCAGATCAGGGTTAAAATGTAAGAGGTGGGTATCATCAGCAAAATGAAAAGTTTCACTTGAAAAGATGGCATTGTGAAGATCGTTTATATAAATTAAAAATAAAAGGGGTCCAAGAACAGAGCCTTCAAGGGGGGGGTTTCAAAATGGGTTAAAAATATATTTTGAAGGCACCAGATCAGCTACCAGTATCTCAATGGCAAGTCTTAAGAGCATCCTCAGGAAATTGGAAAGTTAAAAAAAGAGAGAGTCTATCAGTGAAACTGGTACGAAACCCTTCTACTGGCATTTGTTTTTGGTTATTGTAAAATGTCCAGTCATTTTGCCACATTTCTACACCCAGGTTGTTTCTTGTAGCCTTACCCTTTTCTTTGAACTTTTAAATTAAATTTAGTACCAATCAATGACTGTACCCTACAATGCCTTTTCAAATGAAATGTAAACTTTAAAGGTGCCATCATGGTCTATGGATTGAACTCAACTTGTATACCTAAACGAAAATTGCAAAGAATTGAATTGGATATCACTGTCAGTCCTAGGAGAGAATTTGCCCTAGCAATGAACTATTCAATAATCAAAGAGAAATCTTTCCAATAATGTCAAACAATTCTTTAACCTATTTGCTTAAAATCATCTGTTTTTTTGAAGTGCTTCTTTTTTTCAATAATTCATAATTATTTAATAATGTTTTAATATCGTGCTCCGATGTTCGATAGTTCTTGGGTTAAACATTGCAAAAAATCCATTGCAATACAACACCCTTTTCAACAGCTTTTTCAAAATTCTCATTCTTTCCTGTATTGACCATCTTAGTGGTGAATAGATATTCCAACGCTTTCTTAGCATTTGGTAAAGAACATTCAAAGGTTATCTTTACATTCATTCTGTCCACTCATGTGGCAGTTTGTGATGCTCTTTACAATTGAAAAACTTTTCTATTCCTTGATTTTTTACTTTGCAATTTCTGGCTTGATAAAATATATTTTGCTCTTGTTCAATACAAAGTACCTCAGCTTCACATTCATAATCCTTCTCTCTAAAGAAAACTTAAACCTGAAAATGTCTTCATATCATGAAAACAGTTACATTCAATTAACCAGAATTATGCCAAAGTTTAACTACTAACTACATGATATGATAGTTAGTCATAATCAAGATTCTATTCGAATTTCTTGCGAATTATGCAATTTACTCAAAATCTGGTCCAAGATATGGTCATAACTTTTTTTAGCTTTATTTCTGACCCCTACTACTAATGTTTTTTGGAATCAGCATAGAATTTCTGATAATTTGATATGCCACATGACTATGTTTTAAGAAAGTTGGTGTTAGGCTATTTTTGGTCCGGGGTCGCGCTGAGTACCCCGCAGAAATGGGGCCCGGGGGGACCCTGAAAAGGGTCCCCGGTCAAAATTTTTGATTTTTTTCTTCTTTTTATATAATTTAGCAGCTTTTGTACATATGCCACTAAATTCTTTCTGATTTTCTTTTTTTAAGTCCCCTCCCTAGCCTTGTGGAACTCCATGAGGAATTATTTTAATAGAAGACTCAGTGGAGGAGATGGAAACAAACTGAGATCTATTGGATAGATACGATCTAAACCATTCATTAGCTTTGCCTCTGATTCCATAATGATTTAATTTTGAAATCAGAATAGAGTGATCAACAGTGTCAAAGGCCTTTTGCAAATCAACAAACACACCACATGCAAAGTCACCACTATTAAGAGATTTACGAATACGTTCAACAATGTTAAGCAAAGTGTGGATTGTTGAGTGAGATCTACGAAAACCAAATTGACGTTCAAAAAATACGCGATGAGAATCTAGAAAAGTAATGATACGAGAGTACATAAGTTTTTCAAGAATTTTTTCGATGTTGGAAAGTAAAGAAATTGGGCGGTAATTAGAGATCTCAAGAGGGGAGTCTTTGTTTTTGAAAACAGGAATTACTTTGCAAAGTTTAAGCATTGTGGGGAAAGAACCACATTCAAAAGAAAGGTTAAAAAGAAAAGATAGCTGTCCAGAAAGGTCAAATTTTAAAAGGCGAAGGATTTTTTGGGGGATGCTATTGGGACCAGATGATTTATTTAGGGGAAGGGAATTAATAATTAATAAAACTTCAGCTGGGTTGACACGGTCAAGAAAAATAGAATTTCTGATGCGGTTCTTAAGGTAATGGGAAAAGTGATGGTTGGTTGGACCAATTTTGGAGCGAACAGTCTCTGCAATGGATGTAAAAAAGTCATTGAAGCCATTGGCACCAACTTTTGGATCTGAGGTAAGATGACCATTAACACGAATAGACGAGGGAGATGATTTAGAATTTGAGCCAATGATCTCTCTGATACCTTCCCAGACTTTCAAAATATTAGTAGCATGGACAGAGAAAAACCTGGAATAATGATTATTTTTGCTCTTACGTGTAAGAGTAACTATGAGGTTTTTGTAAGTTTTGTATCGTTGATAATAAAAAGTTTTCATAATTGAGTCTTTGGTTTTGATATATTTTCTTGAGTAATATTGACGTTGAGAAATTGATTTGATAATCCCAGGGGTGATCCATGGTTTAGCTCTGTTTTTTTGTTGGCGTTTTGTCACAATTACAGTTGGAACATGTTGATCAATTAGGTTTTGAATTAGATCATAGAATGTTTTGAAAGATTGACCAACATCTGTTATGTGATATAATTTGTTTGCCCAATCAGTGCCAAGAAAGTCTAGAATAAAATTATTTTGGTCAAAATTTTTCCAATCTTTCCTAGAAGATTTACCAGGCTTTGGTTTGTTAGAAGAACCACAGACAAGGTGAAATTGGGGAAGATGATCATAGATGGAATAAAGCAGATTACCTGAAAACTGTGTTTTTCAGAAATTAAGGAAAAGATATTATCGATAAGTGTCATAGAGTGGTCAGTAATACGAGTAGGAAGGAAAATATTAGGTATAAGAAAGTGTGATCCAAAGTTGTTCAGGTAAGATAATATGTTAGAATCGGAAGGAGCATTGAGAAGATCAGGGGGGGGGTCAAGCAGTTAGTACAAGACATCATGCCGGTTAGTACCGTGGTGGTATACCTACAAAATTTTCAAAAATCAGTTAGTACTTGATGGTACTAAGTGACTGCTAGGGTGGTGTCAAGTAAAAAATCTAGGAAAACAGTTAGTACAAATGAATACTAAGTGCTACTTTTTTACCTTTTCTAGAAAAATATTAAAAATAAATACTAAAAGCAATCAGGGAAATCCCCCTCCATAAGAGAAATCAAAGAACCTAAGACATTTAAGTCTTCCCCTTTGGAGTTTGTTTGGTATTACCCTTTAGTTAAACACTATATCAGGGGAATTCCCTAACTATAGATTGATAAATAAAAGAAAAAAGTCAGTTGATTTTCCCCTAATGTTCGTAGGGTAATTCTCTGTACTTAAGAAAAGTTTTGTGTTTAAATGATGTCACACTTATTGGTTTGATATTTGTGTTATTAGTAGAATAGATGCAGTGTTGGAATAAAGCTTGATGTTGTAGCTGATTCATAGTTTATATTTTTGTTACTCTTCCTGGCTCTTCAACTTGTTATCTCTTTGAGAAGTTCTTTTTTTATTTTATAAAAACCCGTTTTTATTAAGTTTAGAACTTTCAATCCATGGATGGTTTTCCAAAAACTAAGAAGTTGATTGCATAATCCTAAGGATGCCTACAATTTTAAAATCCAAGACACAATTATTTTGGTTTTACTTTTTTCTTTTAGTTTTACGGCGTGTATGGGAGTTCATATATTTTGAAATCGTATAATGTAGTTTATAAAACAATTTATATGAAACTTACAAAAAGTAGTGACGCTGAAATTGTCCTTTTTATCTGTTTAGATTTGATAAGCTAAGTTAAATCTGTAGAACATTGAAGCTACTATTTTCTTGACTTAGATCGATTTTGAAATTGTAAAAGTTCGTAATCTTGTTCTTTATAAATCATGAAAAAGTATTTTTTCTGCCTTGATTGAACGCTACATATTATGTTTATGTTTTTGGTTTACGGTGTTTCATTATTGTATCAATTGAGAAGTACTTCGTTATTTGAAACTCTTGTACATATATCGCTGTACAGCGTTGTGTTAAAATAAAATTTTGATTCATTTTAATTCATCATACCAAATCAATAACTGTTTCAAAACAATTTTGGGAACATGGTTTGACAAAAAGTAAATATCACACTCTCGTTTGATAGGTTTTAAGGGGTGGTCCTTAGTGAATTTCCTTTGAAATCACTTAGTATATTTCATACTAACTGTCAAAGGGTGGTGGTGTGGCCTCTTTCCTCCAAAGAATCACTTAGTAGGCATGATGTCTTGTACTAACTGCTTGACCCCCCCCTGAGAAGATTAATGTTGAAATCACCAAGAAGAATAATTTGTTTATTTTCTTTGTTAATTTTATTTAAAAATGATTCTATGAGTTTGTTGAATTCATCAAGAGAGAGAAGTGGGTGTTTATAGATTGATCCAACGATGGTGTTAGTGGAATTCGGACAAGATATTTCTGCAAAAGTGGATTCAAGAAGAGTTGGGTAATAGAGCATAGAATCAAGATCTTTTCGAGGTTCATAGTCTAGATTTTTTGAGATGTATAACATAGTGCCACCAACAGAAGCCTCTGTAGGAGTATGAATTGGTACCAGTTGGTACATGAAAGTTCTCAAGATTGAAGTTAAACAAAGGTTTTTTGCCTTTCAAAAGACAGGTCTCGGTAATAGCCATTATGTCAAAATTGTAGTTAAGTTGAGAAAGAAGAGTAGTTAAGTCATCAAAATGTAGAGCTAAGGAAGCAATATTCAGGTGAAAAGAAGAAAAGGAAAAGGATCCGTTTTCACGAACAAGTTTTTGAAAATCAGAGGTTTTGTAATACTTGCAGTCATCACATTGTCAAGGTCAAGACAATTATTTGAGCAATGATCAGAGATAAGACTAAGATTGCGAGCAATCTCGAGAAATTTAGGGTTCAGAGCACCAGAGGAGGAAGGTTGAATTTCAGGTTTGAAAGGAAGTGAGCCAAGGAGGCATTTAGGACAGTACCAATCTTTGGTACTGTTTGATAAAAAATGGAATTCAGTAAGAGATAACCCTGAGCATTTAAAATTAGTCCAAAGTTTACAGGAATCACAAAAAATAGAGTTGCCTTCATTAACTGATTTAGAGCATACTGAGCAAGGATATTGTGTGGGCATAAAGTGAAACTTACCAATCTTTATAGAGTCAAAACAAGGTCAAAAACAGAAAAACCATGGAGAAACACCAGAATGAGCTGTGAAAGAAAACTTTAAAACAAAAAAGTAAAAAAGTACGCATGCAGTTCTCTGTCTGCAATTATGAATTTTGCGGACCGAGAGAGAGCAACACAAAATCAAAACAAAGCACGCGTACGGGTAACTTGCATCAGTGGAGGCTAACATGCATAGCCCTCAAATGAAAGACCTGGCTGGTCATTAAAATACAACTACGCAGCTCCGCTCGCAGCTCTACCATTTTTGTTTTGATTTAACTTTGTATTTTAATGACCAGCCAGGTCTTTCATTTGAGGGCTATGCATGTTAGCCTCCACTGATGCAAGTTACCCAATGTCACGGTAGGCGGTTAGGTGTTAGGCGGCGGGCATTCTCTAATTCTCCATTCTGCGTCCGGTCATTTTGAATGAAAACAAAAGTTAAAAAGGGCGCGCTATCAGTGAAAGTTATCGTGACATGTTATGACCGAAAGTATGATTGATAAACTTGGTGGAGTTATCAAAGCAAATTTGTTATCAAAGAGATTTAACAGTAAGTGAAAATACAGGCCAGATATCAACAAGCCCCATGTTGCATACACTTGTCCCAAGTTGGAGCAGTTGACAGTAAGTTTTGAAAAAATTTCTTGCTGGGCCAGATAAATTTGATAAAAAAAGTGAAAACTAAAAATTTAATTTTATTCATCATTTGACGTTTCGGTGTCTTCTTTGCACCACGATCACAAGTACGGTATAGTAAAAAAAAATTCAAAACGAATTTCGGGAATGTCAAATGCAATGCACTGCACAAATTGCAATTCCTTCTACGTGGGTAAGACCAAAAGACATGTCGCCACAGATACAAAGAACATTGCAACCCCGAGAAATCCTCCGCGGTTACAACTCACATAATGACTGAAAACCATTGACCATGATTTTTCCATAGATAATATGAAAGTTTTCTATACATAATAGTAATTATCGGTTCGATGAAGAGCTTTATATAAAATAAATGCCGATCATAAGGGAGCTCAAACCGGACTTGAATGAGCACGTCTCTTCATTCCCCCTTGAGCTCTTTTAAGATGTATGCGTTCCTTTGTGAAATTTAACAACTTGTAATTCCAGGTAATTACAAGTTGTAATTTATTAGTAATTTTTAATTTTGTGATTTTTTTGAATGTTGTAAATTGAAATTCGTTTTGAATTTTTTTTTACTATACTTGTGACCATGGTGCAAAGAAGACACCAAAACGTCAAATGATGAATAAAATTAAATTTTTAGTTTTCACTTTTTTTATCATATCTAAGTTTTCTAAGTTTTGATCTGTCAATCATATTTCGTCCAATCAAATCATCGCACCGTATGGGGTTCGAACCCTCGCCAAATAAAGACCTTCGGTTCCGGAAGCCAGCACTCTATCCACTGAGCCATCGTCGCATGCCAGATTCCGCAATTTGAAAGAATTATATCGAATTTATATCGCACGGACAAATCTCTTTATATAGACGAAACTCACAACCCTATCGGTGCCCTCTACAAGGATCCCTTCAGGATCCTAAGTTAAGTCACAGGGTACAAGTGCCCCTATGGAGGACCTTTGGTCCTTTATTGTGACTCTCGAGCTCCAACCCTGACCCTAACTGATGATAACCGAACCCCCGTCTTCCAGGGTGACTTTTAGCAATGCGCGGATGAGAAAATAATTAAGGTGACTTTTGGCCATCCGATCTAACATCATCCTTGCATCAGTCAGTCAAGAACAAGTGCAAGTTGTTGATACCTTTGGTGTTTGGCAATCTCTCCTAACTAGGAGAGTTGTATCCTAATTTGGAGATTTAGGTATCCTAGATAGGAGAGCAGACACTTTGACCTGAATTTTTGAAATTACTGCTTTGATCCGCGTTAGTTTGGAAAACTATGCAAATCTTTTCTTCATCGAGATTTGCACCACTGACCAAAATTTCAAGTAATTTCTCAGGCAGGTTTCTAGAAAATTAACATCCTTAAAAAATAATCTGCCGTTCAGAGCCTAATTTTTTGGGAACACGAGCTAAAGATTTGTTTTTCTTTTTACGGAATGGCCCGCTACGGTCCGAATTTCAAAATGGTAAAGAAGGAATGGGCCTGGGTGATTTTCGCGCGAAAAAAGCATCCGTGTATGCTAGTTAGCACATTTGAGTGGTTTTGGGCTATAGTTTTGTGTTCCGCCAGCCAAACTCGATGAAACTCAGTACACAATCTTATTTGCTTATTATTTACATCTTGGAAGTGGTAAGATGGCGTGGATGTCTCTGGTTGGTGAAAAATACAGGTTTTTTGGTTTTTAGTATCCAAACTAGGATGTTGATTGCTATTTTAGATACTCTTTTGTATCCAATTTAAGATACTCTCCTAAGTAGGAGAGAGAGATTGCCGAAAGTATCCTAACTTGCACTTGTTCTTGACTGTCAGTGGAGGCAAACATGCATAGCCCTCAAATGAATGACCTGTCTGGTCATTAATAAAATACAAAGTTAAATCAAAACAAAAATGGTAGAGTAGAGCTGCGAGCGAAGCTGCGTAGTTAATTTGTTTTGAAATCTTCCCTCCATGATGCAAGTTACCCTACTTCACGGTATATCGTTGGGTTAGCCAAACGAACGATATCTGCCGAAAGCATCCAACGAGGACCTTTCTGGACCTTTTCTCAAACATCTGTTTCCCAGATTCGTTTTCGATCTGTTGGTCAGAAGTTTCAATAACCTCATTTCTATTCTAGAAATTATAATCTGTTTCTCCTCAAAAACCAAAGCTTTAATCTTAAACTGTCCTCCCTAGAAAGTTTGATATGTTTTTCCACAAGGTATTGTGGATCTGTTTCCCTCCTTTAGAATCTTAGAAATATTTATCTGTTTTCCCGTGCTTGTTTGTGCTTGATACTGCTTGATATCTGTTTTCCCTTAGAAAATTCACTTTGTTTCCAGCCAATGCAATGTCATTTTTTTTGGCTGTTTCCCAGCAATATATTTGATGATGATATGAGCCCTCCCCATTGGGGAATGAATCCTACTTACCAAGTAGAAATTCCTCCTTCACGTCAGAACGCTTATCGTGCAGCAAAATTTCAAAACAAATGAGCTACGCAGCTCTACTTACCTTTTTTGTTTTGTTTTTGTATTTCGTAAGTTTTCAGGTTTGTTTTGATAACTATTTTAATGACCAGGCAGGTCATTGCAAGTTACCTGATCTATGGTATGCAATCTACTAAAAATTTTGATCTGTTTCCCAATGATGACCTTATCAGCTGGAGCTTAACCTGATAACAGCTGGTCATAATTTTCATACAGACACGGTAAACCTCTCAATACGCTTGAAAATTAACCATCTGAGGAAGATAGTCCTCCCACGGAAAACTCTACAACAAGAATCTTGTTGTGTGCCGGAAAGTCAAAAACTAAATTCTCCTGATATGGCACCCTCTTTCACTCAACTTTGTTGTCATTCCTCAGCGCGGTGGGCAGAAAACGATCACAATCTGATCTTCTCTGGTTACTGGAGTGGGAAACAAATGATTGTAAGAAAATCATCCTTCCTATAAATTCTGATCTGTTTCCCAATTTTACGGGTAAAAGCTATCTACCTGCGCCAAGCTTTAAAACAAGCAGCAAAATATCATAAACTAGACTGAAACAATTTAACGCTTGGATTCCCATGCTAGAATCCTTGTAGGGGCACCCGTTAGGGTTGAGAGCCTTTAGAATTAAGGTCTGTAACTTACACATTACAAGTATTTGTGAATGACACCACTCTGCTGTGTCTTGGTGACGCAAGCGGTTAGGTGCAGGGCTGCAAATAAATATTTTTAGTCAATCGGACATCATGTCCGACAGAAATGAAATCCTGTCGGTCAAACTCAAAAACCTGTCGGTCATTCAGTGTATATTTTTTTTAAAGTTACGGAGAAAGCGAGTAGGAAAAATAAAAGTTACCTTTGAACAGTTTGTTACTGTATACAAAAATTGATTCGATAAAAGTGATCTTAGATCTTAGACCCTTGGAAGTTACGAAGAAAGCAAGTTGATAAAAGTTAACTTAGAAACACTCTTAAAATAAGTTAAGAAGAAAGCGAGTTGATAAAAGTTAACTTAGAAACACTCTTGAAAGTTATGAAGTAAGCAAGTTGATAAAAATGGTCTTAAAATAACTCTTGAAAGTTACGAAGAAAGCGAGTCGATAAAAGTTTAACTTTGAAACACCCTTGAAAGTTACAAAGAAAGCGAATTGATAAAATTGATCTTAGAAACAATCTTGAAAGTTATGAAGAAAGCGCAGTCGATAAAAGTTAACTTTGAAACACCCTTGAAAGTTACAAAGAAAAAGCAAATCGATAAAAGTGATCTTAGAAACAAGGAAACAAGTAACCTACTAAGAAAGCAAGTTGACAAAAGTAATTTAGAAACACCCTTAAAGGAGTTACAAAGAAAGTGGGTTGATAAAAGTGGCCTTAGAAACAAAGAAAGTAACGAAGAAAGCAAGTCGATAAAAGTTAACTTAGAAACACCCTGAAAGCTACAAAGGAAGCAAGTATTAAAAGAATAGGCTAAGTAAGAGACAGGGGTGTAAGAGATTTATTTTCAACTCTCAAGTTAATGGTTTATTTCTTTTTTCATTCGGACATCATGACCGACACAAAAGATTTTCAGTCGGTCATTCAAATAGCTTTTTCAGTCGGACATTGACCGATGACCGACGCTTATTTGCAGCCCTGTAGGTGTATGGCTTGTAATCCAAGATTGCATTTGGTGGTTCAAACTATTTCACCGGTACGGGCCAATCATACCACTCACCCTCACCCTCACCACTCACACTCAGCAACAACTGTTGATACTGTTGATTTTGCGGATGACCTCACATTTTGTTGCTGAGGCCATTCATCATTCAGTTTTCTGAAAATCACTCTCTGGAAACTATAGTTTTTCAGGTTGGCCTTTTTTGCAATGAGGGTAAAACTGAGGTGATGTGTTCTTCACAATAGCAAAAACCACAAGTTTATTTTTCGGATCAAGTATGCCAGAATAGTGTCAGGACATCTAGGCAACCTTTTAGGGTTGGGTATGGGTGTGGTTTGGGTGTAGTTGTCTATCAGATTGGCTAGGAATTGGGTTATTATCCAGTGCCGTAGGAAGCATTTTCATATTGGGGGGGCTGAAGTTTAGTGACACCGCGAGGGCCAACCATGGTTTGGCCCGAGGGGGGAAATTTTGAAAATTTGAGCTCTAGATTGCTTAAAAATACACTCAAAACATGCACATAAAGACAATTATGACAAATTAAAAAAGAAAAACTTTGCATTTTGCAAAATAACCATTTTTGAAAAAATTATTGGGGGGGGCTCGAAACAAGCATTCTTTTGTGATTTTCTCTTAATATAAGTAAGTAAGTAAGTCTGCGACCGCAGTCGGAGGCGACCCGAAGGCTCCTCTTTCGATAGCTATCTACCCGAAGGTAGGGGAGGGCGCCACTCTTTCTCCCTGGATTTCTCCACTCTCTTAATATAGTCTGCTCTGTAGTGTGTACAATATTTATAAATAGGCGTCAGAAACATTATCCTGGCATGAGTCTGTGGCGCAGTGGTCAGTGGTTAGAGCGTTGGGTTGCTGATCATCAGAACTTTGCATTTTTAAAGGGTTTCCAATCCCACTGGTGACAATCTTTCTGAAAGTCATTCAAACTGTTCAAAAACATAGAAAATAACTTACAAACAAAGTCCCAATCAGAAAAACTACCAACTAGAGACTTAAGTATGAAATAAGCCCAGATGTATCTCTCTCCATTGTGAAGAAGCCACAACCTAGAATTGAATTTTTCTGTATATTCTGAATACGTTGGTTCTTTGAAATCTTTAGGCAATGTAAACATCAAAAGACTCTTACATCAACGATTCTAAACAAGACTTCAATATTAAGAAATCTCTTGCATGGAAAGCCCGCAACAAACCCAACTAAATTTAGAAGTCCAACCTCGATAAGAAAATAAGATGCAAACTTTTAAAACCTTAATTGAACCTTTCCTTCTTTATGGGTCCGGACTAGGGCAATGGAAAAGAGTATTGAAGGGTTTTACACAAAATTGCTAAAGAACGTGCAATTTATTGCAATTTATACGTGAAATTAATAACAACCTATCTCGTTTTTCACACATCTTCACCAGTAGAATTTAGAAAGGCTGCGATTTGCAGGTCAAAAGAAGAAATAAAGTCTCTAAACTTCTATTCTGGTCACCATATGGCACAATAAGATAAAAAATAGTTACACTTTTAATTCACTACACAGTAGATCTATCTCGATGTTATGAAATAAAAGATTGATTCAAATTATCTTCAAAATTTTATTTAATTCAGCACAAGATCTCAAAACGAAACGTCTTCTGTTCCAGATTCGCCTTCAATACAAACATTCGTTATAAAAACAACGCTAGGAATTACAATTATGCCCAGTAAAAGCTTAGGGTTCATTACGCATATTACCTAAGATACTCTTGTGTTCCGCTAAAGTCTATCTATATAATGATATTTTTATGATAAAAATGTTTCTAAACAGATAAAATAATAAAGGAGGATGGCTTTTCACAAAACTCTAACATGCTTGAGGACTATCCACCCTACATCGGATATTTTTCTTGTTGGTAAGTCTTTCATTCTATTCCTTTTTTTCTTTTTTTATCTTGTCTGACCTGGTCTGACCAGTACAAATCCTGACAGTATAGTAGCTCCCATAAAATATAAGTACCAATCATTTTCACCGAACTCGATCCTTATCCGCACCATTTACTTCAAAACCAAAAAACCATTATCTTATCTCTAATTCAATACTATCATGAGTCTCTTGTGTATGTCTGATAATGTGAAATTAATCGAAGGTTCTTAAAGGTCTTTTGACGACGAAGCAATTGATTAGAGAGAAAGTGTTTGTTGTTTTTGAATGTTGAATTATGTTTATGGTGAAAAGCAACATCTAACATGTTTCAGCCTTACAGCTTTCATTTTCAAAACTGGTGGAATTTAAACTTTCTTTCCCTTTCATTTCCCATCAGCCAAATCATTTTCAACGTCCAGTATAGCATACAAGAAAACACCACACACTGTTGGTGTCATGTCATGGGTGAAAGCCAACAAAAGAAGGAAACATTTAGAGAAGAAAATGAAGGAGAAACCAAGGGAAGACCACCAGATTGTGAAAGAACACATCTTAGAAAGAATGGAACCAGAGATTGAATTTTTGACCAGCAGTAGAGTAAAGACACGAATGAATGAAGAAGTCATGAACAGAAACTCCACTGAGTAAGATTTCAATTAAAATGTTTTGTTAACACCAAGCCGAAATTATTTTTGATTGCTTTAAAATGGGTTAAGTGCAATCAGAAGGGTCAAACTAGTTTTCATAAAGCAAAAACTAGCTTTGAAAATCATTTCCTGGCACATTAACTCCTTGACGTTCTCAAAAAGCTAAAAAATCACATTTTAAAGATTTTTCAATGCTTAAAATTTTGAATCGAATTATGTTGGCTTTGGTGATAGCTAGCCAGATTTTTGAATTAGGTCCTCAATCAAAACTACTGGCAGCCGAAAAAATCGTTCCTGAGAGAACAAAATTTCGCTCAAGATGACGAGGGTTAATCCTTTTAAATTTTATTACTCTAAACCTTCTTGACGTTATTCACTTTTCCTGCACAGAAAAATATACCTAGTTACATTGTCTACTCAGATTTATTCAGCCAAAACTTTCCTATTTAATCATTGAGGTCAAGGATCAATGAATTATGTTTATTGTTTTATGTTTTGGTTTCTTTTAGACCAACAGTATTTTTATCAAAAGACAGACAAACCATCATCTGCTACCATCCACCACCACCCTCTCTCCCTGAACAATTTACTAAGGTCTGTAGTAAGTGCATAAGCAGAGTACTCATGTCAATCTGTCTACAATTCTGCAACTGATAGAACCTTTTTACAGTACAGTACCTTTCGATATGATGATTATGAGAAGGACTTTGTAAAACAAAGTTTTCATAGTTGCAAATTTTGAGGAGCCATTCCGCATGTTGACTACGAACGTAATTCCTTTTACACGTTACGAAAGCAGAGTCTAGAAATGCTTTTGCTTATTCCAAAGTTTACTCCACTGCCATTCTTCTTGAAAGATTGGAGACATCTCTATGTGTGCTATCAAAGGGTGCAGCATAGGGTCGTTTCACGCCTAGGCCGCCTACTGTTTATCCAAACAAAAGTACACGTGGTGTAGTCTGGTAGTATGAACGCAAGTATGGCTTTTCACGACGTACACAGTATCTGCAATTTAGGTTTACTTTTTAACATTTTTTTTTTCAGAGAGCAACTGCCTCCAAGAAACTTGGCTTGACATCTGCAGTATTTGAACATTTCCAAGACAGTCTTACCGATGATCAAGTATATTTCTCAATTTTTCTTGTCTTAATAAATATATTTTTTATTTACGTGGATTTGATTTAGGTTACTTGTCTGACAACTTTTATATTTTTATAGCTTTTCATATAGTAATGCGTGCCTGCCAATAATTTCATTTCATTTAACTCCTTTTTCTTAATGATTTATAGTGATCAGTTTTCTTCTCATTGATTCAAAGCTTTGTAATGATTGAAATAAATGTCAGAAAATTGACTCATCAATACAACATATTTTGTTAAATTTACATGATTCACAAGCGAGTCTTTTTAATTTTTCAGATCCAAGAAGCGAAGAATCTCCGTGAGCAGGATCCTGTATTATGGAGTGCAAATGCTCTAGCTGTTCTTATGCAAGCCACACCTCAAACAATCAAGTAAAGATTATAAAAACTTAAAGAAAAAATTGCTACTAAAGTCTATTCCAGATATAATGGGCAGTGGAAACAAGAATGCCTGTAACTTTTGATAGTTTTTTTTGCTTGTTTTAAAAAATCAAAAGCACTATTTGAATATATTTTTAGTTGAAAAATTCGCGATTTTTAGCGGTTAAATATGCAGTTGCAAAAATTGAGCTTTTTTTCTACTTATGCTACAACGTTTATTTTTACACAAGTGGTAGTTAAAACTTAGGTTAAGAAGGTTGTGATATTTCAATGCAAACGGAAATATTCTTTCGGAAGATATTGGACCCGAAATAGCTAGCACTTTTCTGTGAAATATCAAATCTCCAAATTCTTACTAAAAACGGGGGTTATGTTATCTTTTTTGAACAGTGTAATTAAAAGTTGGAAAATGTTAAGTTTTAATAAAATGCATTGGTATTATCGGTATCATTGATTATTTCGAAACGAAGTGAAATTAAAGTATGATTGTTTTATTGAAACGATAAGCATATTGAACTTATATTGCCTTTGTTTTTTTTAAGTAATCAAAGAACTTTGCTAATTCCCAGCACAGTTTGGCTACGAGGTCATTATCGTAAAAATATCGTAAAATGTGTTATGATTGAAAAACTGTTTTATCATGACTAATCTCGTTTTTATTAAAAATTAGGAGATTTAATGTTTCATAGAAAAGTGCTAGCAAGGGGTATTTCAGGTCCCATTTCTTCCAAAGGACTTTTCCGTTTGCCTTGAAATTTTTTAAACAACTTTCTTAACCTCATGACTAATCTCGTTTTTATTAAAAATTTGGAGATTTAATGTTTCATAGAAAAGTAAGGTTGAACTACCTAAGGTTGAACTACCACTGGTGTAAAAATGAACGTTGTAGCATAAGTAGGAAAAAGCTTAATTTTTGCAACTGCATATTTAACCGCTAAAAATCGCGAATTTTTCAGCCAAAAATACATTCAAATATAGCGCTTTTGATTCTCTAAAACAAGCAAAGAAATTTTCGAAATTATATCGGACTATCAAGAGTTAAAGTCATTCTTGTTTCGACTGCCTATTATATCTGGATACACTTTAGAATCTTTTTCACTTGTGATACTCGTGATACTTGTTTCTTAAAATATTTGTAGCTTGAGTGAAATAAAGTTTCTGCACTGCATTACTGGTTTAAACTCTAAACAAACACAATAATTAAGACAAGAAGGAAATGGTGTAATTTACTTTGATCTTCCTTTTCTCTAATTCTCTCAAGAATAATCCTGACTTCTAATTTTGATCTTTAAAAAAAATTTAGCTCCAAATAACACAAGACAGACAGACAGTCAAAACACTCCTGCCTCTGTGACCCAGTGGGATCCACCCCACTCGTCACCCCAGTGAAAAATATTCCCAAAAATCGCCCATTTTTTCACCCCAGTAGATAAATCACTCACCCCAATGGAATGCTGTAACTGAAAATGACCCCATTGAAAGATACGAAGAATCCGCACATACCCCACTCAAAATTTTATGATTTTGACGTACCCCAGTAGAATTCTCACATCAAAAGGTTCACCCCACTAGAATCTCCCCTTCTCTTATGGAATCAACTTTTTGAATTAACGAAATGCACAAAAAGGCTCAATTTTTTTTGCTCCCTTCGCTCGCAATCAAAACTGTATAATTTGTCCATATCACCGTGTCGTCAAAAGTAGTAGCAAGTTATGATCTAAACAGATGGTCTAAAATATATCCGATATGTATGAAAGTCCTTATCTTTAATAAAAAGGCAAGAGCAAAATATTTTTCCGTTTTTCAGTCAAGCTTTTCTCAAAAAATAGGTCGGTCGTGGGTTGATCATTCAAGTTCGTAAATCAGAACCGAAAATAATGATGACCTTCAGGTAGGCTTGATGACTAGAGAAAAAATGATGAATATGCAAGTTGCTGGGTTAAATAAAAATGAAGCATGAAAACTTTGATAGGACATGAATAAATTAATTGAAATTGTTTTTGTTTTTTTCATTTTTCAAAGTTGCAAAATTCGTAAAAAAGGAGTGATTTTAGCCTACAAAAGAGAGTCAAAAATCTAAAATTTTCCCCGTCGGCGCAAACCATGGTTGCCCCTCCTTAGTCACTACATCTTAAAACACTACATTTTAAAATTATGTTCATAGTCTCCATTACTTTCAGAGAAATGTTCTTACAGACTCCACTTTTACTTTATCCATAGAACATACCAGTATGAGTATATGAGAAAATCCTTTTAATTTACGCAGTTAATTCTAGTCAGTAGGGCAAAGTCTCCCGATTGGGAGACAACCCTGTATCGAACTCCGTGGCTGCGTGAATTCGCGGAAAAATATTTTTGCTTGGAAAAGCTTATGAACAATTTTCAAAGTAGAATATTTTAAAATTTTGTTGGTCAATTTTAAAATCATTCGGTCAAAAGTGGAAAAATTCATTTATCTTTCCATTGATCCATTTTTTAGCTTCCCCTCTTGCCCCAATTTCCCCCCTTTTTCACTTCAAGATTTACGCTGTATGGACGTTGAATGAATGTCGCTCTTGCAAAATCGTTTCCCCTTCGGGAGGCGTCTCCCAAGCGGGATTCGTCTCCCGATCGAGGTATATTGCCCTATTGTTAGTAATGGATAATGTTTCGTGTTTTTATGATTTAAAGTCTTATACCTCACCCTTTCAACGCAGTTGAAAAATATATTCCCTATCAGTAGCCTCAGATAGTGTAACAACGACTCCGCACTACATTTCATAATTTAACATTTGACTAGCACTGCTAGCTACTCTACCTCAGAATAAACTTTCAGAAAGATTTTCTTCACCCCAGTGATAATCAAGCAAAAATTAGTCACCCCACTCAATTTTTTGGGAAATATCTAGGGGAATTTCAGATTTTTCACATCCCACCCCACTGGATGTTTCACACCGCCCACTGGGGTACAGAGACAGGAGTGTGTCAAATACCCAATAAACAAACGGGACAATCTTCCTTGCAAAAGTTGTTTAGAATGATTTCGTTTTTATTTTCAGTGAGCATATACCATTAACACGCGACCAGTCGAGTATTGTTCGCGCGGAAAAAGAACTTTACGGAACAATGTCTGTCAACAATCGAAAGAAATTCAAGGATTTGCAAGTCTGGGTATGATGAATCTACTGTTAAGTTTGGTTGTAAAACTCATGAAAGTTAGAAAAAGTCTTGTACGGAGCTAATGATAAACTCTTTCTAACTTTCCGAAGCTTTAATTCTGATTGTGAATCAGAATATCACAACCAAGAGGTCTTTAGCCATTATTTTCAGTGAGCATATACCATTAACACGCGACCAGTCGAGTATTGTTCGCGCGGAAAAAGAACTTTACGGAACAATGTCTGTCAACAATCGAAAGAAATTCAAGGATTTGCAAGTCTGGGTATGATGAATCTACTGTTAAGTTTGGTTGTAAAACTCATGAAAGTTAGAAAAAGTCTTGTACGGAGCTAATGATAAACTCTTTCTAACTTTCCGAAGCTTTAATTCTGATTGTGAATCAGAATATCACAACCAAGAGGTCTTTAGCCAATAGCGAGTTTATGTATTCGAGATAAATCGAAGTTGACGGTATAAAAGTTGATGTCGCCAAAATCGCCATCCACTCTGCTCGACAACGTTAAAAAACCCCGACATACCGTGTCGTCTGTTTAGGTGAGCAAAGGCGATATAGAGCAGTACATCAACTATCGACTTTGTTTTACGTCGACTTCACTTACCGTCGCTCTCGATATCTTCCGATACATAAACTCGCTAATATCCCGGGCAAGGACTTCTTTCTGGAATAATCCATCTAATGCAGATTCCTAAATCTCCACAGCAAATTCTAGGGAGGGTATGCAATCTTCGTAAGGTTAACGGTCCGCTTTGATAGATTTCCCATCAAAATGGGTGAATTTAAATTTTTTAAGCTTTTGAGTGCAGAGTTTGGCTTAAAGTTAAACCTTCGCACCAAACTATACGCCAATCATGATCAAGACATTATAACCAAGTAACTTTCGCAAAACAACGAATTGTTTTGGCTGAACAATCAGCTCAGATCATCACATTCGCTACACCTCTTAAGAGCAGAGCGTAGTGCTGAAAAATTCCCCTAGCAACCAAATTTCAATCGGTTGCTGTGATTGAATGATTCTGAATGAGAAAAATAATTTTTACACAATTTCACTTATTAGGAGCGCATGAAATATGTCAATGAAACGAGAGATGAGAAATTTGCACATTGGTATCAGAATTTCAACAAAAAATCTTCAGTCAAAGCACCTGTACCTCCTAAGCGGTAACACAATCTTGCACAACCCCCTAGTTTTGCACTTTTGCAATTTTTGTACTATGTAGAAGAGAGAGAGGTATGAATAATATTTTATTTTGATATTTTTTTTCGTAAATAGATGCTCTTTAAATTGTTTTGAAGTTATCAAAAAAGTTAACTTTCTCGTTTTCTTTTTGGATTTTTTGATTTCTCCGCTGCGCTATTGTTGATAATCGGTAATTAGTTCTTACAAAGTAAACAAGGGATGGCACACATTATGAGAATTTTTTTTTTCTTTTTACCTGTAAACAATAAATAGTGTGTCAAAGAATTTGTAAGTTTTTGTAAGCAACAATTTTACAGGGGAATAAAGCAGATTTTATTACAAAAAAGCATTCACAGTGTAACTGCTAAGTGTTAACCAACCTGGCGAAATTTTCGACTTTAAAAGGTGGTCGTTAACACTACTGATATAGGATCATCTTTTTTGGGTCGATTTTTCAATTTTTGGTTTAAATTAAAGTTTGAACCTTACTAAACAATATCCCGAAGTTTTATTTGATATAAGGAAGAGGAAAGTGGAAAACTTTAGGTCTTTAGACACCTACCTGAGCAGATCTTGCTGTCCACCCAAAACGCCCACCCCGCCGCCCGTCACGAAAACCGCATTATTCGCTCTTCTGGTCCTTGGAGCGACTCCAAATTTTTACCGTCGCTACTTCCACAAAGAACATTTCCGGAAAATTTTACACCGGTACTGTTAATAGTTCTGGATTTGTGACAACCAAAACAAACCCGCCATCTTGAATCTTGTCAAATTTCAAGTGTGGATTTTTGGTAAGGGAATAACTGTAGTTTCATGGCTTATTTTCTTGTAGTAAGTGATGGTTTGATGCTTCCATTTTATATAAAGAGCTTCTCAAAACTCCAAGGAACATTTTTACTTGATAATCTTTCTAATTTCCTCCCCATTGGGATCAAACTTCAGCGCCACAAATGTGTGACAGGTACGTGAAACGTTTCTTCTGTTTTCTCTCTCTTTTTAAGTTATTTGATTAATAATTTACTGTTAAAAACGTTCATATTTATCTTCTTAAAACTTTCCATACAGCTTTAGTTGGGAAGTGATATAGTCGATTTTGATGCATTTCGGGGTTTTCGCAAAAAGTGAAAGTGAAAGTGCTCTTTACTAGACTTGAGCGCAGCTTGTATTTCAAGTAACTGGGATGGAAATTTGCTTTTCTACAATGAAATGTGTTACTTTAACCAATGAAAAGGTTAGGGAATATTTTTAAATCACTTTTCACCAACTTTTAGCTTTTTCACAGGCAAAAGTAAGGTTTACGCAGCTTTTGTGCATGTTTGCGGTAAATCTCAGGGTTCTACGCGAAGCCATGAATTTGCTGACACATGCAAAAAAAATGGCTTTACTTTCTTTCTTATATTGAAAATTGGATTGGTGCATCAAGTTCAACTGAAATCTGTCAAAAATCCCATATTAAAAGCTTTTTTTCGTCTTTTTACAGCAATAAATAGTTTTTTCAGGATTGGATGGTCCGATTGACATGAAATTTTCAACACAGCTTCCTCTTATGGAAAGGTGTGATTTGAGTGAAACAGATTTTTTTTTAAATGTTTTGTTGATTTTATAATTATAAAACTGTTTTTTGGGTTTTTACCCCCTGATTTTATTTTTTTTTCAATTTTTTTTTCACTCAGATCACAGAAGGTCACTAGGGTAACATAACTGCCAAATATCAAAAGCTAACTCCTTCTGGTTGCTGAGATTTTTCTGCCAAGAGATTTTCGAATCTATTTTTAGAAGTGACGTCATGACCCCCGTCTGACATTTTTAATTATTTTTTTCTATTTTCAGAACTACATAATAATGAAGTACCATCATACAAAATTTCAACAATATATATTAAATAGTTTTTGAGATATTCCATCTTGCTGTGATTTTCGAATGTCCCATTATAAATGTCTAATCTTTTATATAGTCCAAATACTCAATCTTTTTTTTCTCGACCTATCTCGACTTATACAATCTAAAGTTTTGAATTTCTTGAATATTAATCATTGATCGTTGAGAAGTTGGTTACAATTTTTTAAACGAATCGTCCGTTTGTCAAAGCAATACAGTGCTTTAATGATACTTGACCACTATGGATAAAGCGTTATACACAGACGTTGTGGTATGGTTATCAGCCATCCTTTCAATTGTGGTCGTTATCGTGAATGGTGCTTGTATCTACGTTATCATGGCAAAGAAAAGATTAAGAAAAAAACCACCCATGATCTTTATCTTAAATCTATTATGCACTCACTTACTGCAGGGTCTTTTTGTGCTTCCTTCTTATGCTGTGAAAAAATGGAAGAACTATCCAAAGTATTTATATCCTTTTGTATGTAGCACGTGGCGACTGTCTTACATGTTAACTTTCTATGGGACTTGTATTAATGTCCTGTTAGTCGCTATCGATCGATTTATCGCTACTAAATACTCTTTAAATTCGAAACTATCAGCAAAGAAATGTCGGATTTCGTGTGGTCTAGCATGGCTCTACATTTCTGTTTTATGCTTGATGCCCTTCATACCGATTAAAAGATCAAAATCATTGGAAACCTCGACATGTCTTTATAATCAGCCACATGTTTGGACGATTTTCATGTTGATGTGTAACACAGTGCTCCCTTTTTTAATCATCCTAATCATCTATATCTACATAGCGCGCAAAATGAACTCAAGCGCTCAGGAATTATTTGAAGATAAATTTAACCTTGATCGCAGGTTGGCATTGAATCGTAAAATCACGATGCTTACGATAAAGATTACGTTGATTTACGGTGTAACGTGGCTCCCTTCTATCGTCTATTACAGTATCGTTACCATAGCACCTCGGACATTCCCGGACGCTTTTTATGTTTCGGACGCAGAAACTATCATAACGTTCATCAATAAGTACATCACTTTTTTTGATGCAGTTTTTGCACCGATGCTCTATTGCTATAGTAGTAAAGATTTCCGTAGCGCTATACGGTCCGTTTTACGTCGTAAATAAAGGAGGGCGTCGTGAATGTAAACAGCGCGTAATGGTGATCTTCCTTTGATTGAAACGAAAGAATCAGACACCGTTCTTTACATAGTATAAAATTGAATCTATAATCAATCAGACAAAAATTGAAATTGAAGAATTAAATTGAAGACTTTTTTAGTCTTAAAGAGCTTACAGAAATATTATTACGACGGAGTCTCTTTAACTCAAACATACTGGGTGTTTAAAAAAAAGTGTACAAGTTTCAAGTAGGATGGTGAGAAAGCTAAAAATATTATTTATCTAAACTTTTCGCTATCAGAAAGACGAAAGGTTAACTGAAATTTTGAGCTATCATAAATTGTGATGCGACAGTCAGTTAGTTTAAATTTTTAATTGCTGTAATTAAGATTTTTCGATTTTAAACGATTCTTTTTTATTCTATTGAAAATCCAAACATTTGAAAAGGCCCTCGAACCTTTAGGTGTTGAAAAAATTATCAAAAAAAGCTTTTTTTCAGTCTTTTAAAAGCTTGAATTTTTTATCCCCTCTTTTTTTCTCAAAAATGACGCTTTTTCGAAAGAGAATTTTTTCGAATTTTCTTTATAGCTTTCGAACACACGAAACAAATTTAAAGCATGATAGCTCAGAATTCAAGTTAGCCTTTCCTCTTTTTGAAAGCGCAAAGTTTAGATTTAAAACACTTTTAGTTTTCTCACGATCCTAATTCAACCCTTTTTTTTGAAACACCCGGTACATAACTCGAATTTTCCTTAACTTGAATTTCTAATCGAACAAATTTGTTTTCCCGTGTTGAAGAGGACTGTACTATACTTTACTCCTAACATTGGGAATCCAAATATTGGATTTTCGTAGAATTCACACTCACACTTAGAACGCTTTGTTGGTGAATCATGACAAATAGCCAGTAAAACTTTGGAGAATCGGACAAGGAATATACTGTAGAAAGAATCTGAAATGGTTAAATTTAAGTTTTTTATCTTTCAATGACAGCTTTTATATTACAATTTTAAGATAATCATCATGTAATATTGATGATAAAATCAGGATAAATGAGACTATACAATTAAATTATTAAAACATAATATTTTTCTTTTCGAATTTTTATTCCCTCCATAAAATCATAGTAGGAAATCGGGGAAGTTTAGGCTCATGCATGTTCTTTTGAATTCATGATATGAACCATTGCAATGTCTTTCACGGACCCAACACAGCTGGTTGGTTAAAAGTGACGTATTGACTGATTTTACGTCACTTTCAACCAATCAGCTATTGTTAGCGAGATTATGTATCGGAGATATTCTACGGCTACGGTTGCGTGGCTGCCCATTCGGTGGCCATGGTGTCCCTCGGGTCCGTCACCAAAATCGAAATGTGTTGTCCACTTTGCCTTAATCAAAAAAACCGTAAAGCCGTAATGCCGTAGTTTTCAAATCGATACCGCCAATACTACTCGCTGCCGCTTTATTGAGATTCCAGCCATAATCTAGCACGGTCCATATTATTGATCTTTATAGTAATATATTATTGATGTTCATAGCTCCTTTTACCAAGGATTACACCATTTCACATAAACTTTATGCTCTTTTGACAGCGTTGTGAAAGAGCCCCTGCAATAACTAATAACATAAATTTAAAGTGATTTGCTCCGATTAATTCAAAAGCTTGAGGCAGCTAAGGAATTGTTTCCACGGTTGCCCACTGTGTATAACACGGTATTTGAACTGTCCACATTTCATTCGGAAGAAGTGTTTCCGTTAATCACGATGACCGCTTGTGTTTGAAATTCGGATTGTTCAGGTCGAATAGCGGAAGTGTCCATGCAGAACAGGTCCATTACCGTTTTACGGAAGAAAGTGTTCAAATAACAGTAGAGAACGGGTGAAGTGATTCCTTCAACAAATTTGATATATTTGAGGAAGAAACTTATGTATTGGTCCTCTGCTGAGTCGTAATAAGAATCACTGAAGACTTCTGGGAATAGCGATTGTATGAGGTAGAAGATGATTGACGGTAACCAAGCGATTCCGTACGTTGCTACGAGAATCATTGTGTTTCGAGTGATTCGTTTGTTCGATTTTGAGATTGAAACCATTCCTCCAGATTGTGATGTTTTTGTTTTTCAGTTTCTCGAATCGTCTTAAACACACCATGATGTAGGTGTAGATTCCGACTATAACGAGACAGGGTAGGAAACAGTTCACCAGAAGCATGAAGCGACCCACTGTGGGGGAGGGTTGTATGAACACTTCTCCGTACGGAAGGCGAACGGTATACAACACATAGTGATGATGTAGACCCATACTAACGCAAGGACGTACGTGACTACGTTTACTTGTAACCGTTGTACGATATTTCATCTTCAAACGGAACGCTAAGAAGCGGTCTAGAGAGATGAGAGAAACGCAGAAACATGCTATGTAAAAGGTGAGAATGTAGAAAAAACGAAATCCACTGCAAACAAAATTCGAGTTAGTTTCAGGTAATCGTTTGAGCGCGTAGAATGGCATTGTAGCGACCGCTTGAAGGATATGCATCGAAAGCAGGTTAGCGGTGAGGATTGAGGAGGGTTTTGAACGTAGTTGTTGATTGCGGACGATGATGGAAACACAGAAAACGTTGAGGATGAAGACGAGGACTGCCGTGATCGATAGAATGACTACCACTGTCACTCCGTCCATTGTCTGAAATGATAAAAGATAAATATAATGAAACATTCAGTAGTTTACTGAATGTATTATGAGATCAAGATCATGGTTTATTATTACATCGAGACATTCGAAACAAAAGCACCATAACTACCTATCTTGGCTTTTGTAGAATAACTCTTCCTGAATCATATTTTTAGGTTTTTCAACGAACTAGATTGTCTGCATTAATAATGTCGATAGGTTGTTTTTTATTTATGTCACCTACCTTTTTGAAAGACTTCTCTAAATCCTACTGCCCGGAGGACATGAAATTATTTCATCAGACAGTTCAATGAATATTTATTTTTTGGATGATTAAGCTCTGTTACAAAATAGATTCCATGCGTTTTCTAATTAAAGGGAGGATATAACTTTCCGTATTTGTACGGTAAATCACTTTTTAGAAAAAAGCAACAGAAACCGCTGATATCGCTGTTTGAAAGTTAATGGATTTTTAATTCATGTAAATCTGGATTAATATAATATTTAACAACTCTCTTATTTCAAGTAAAAATTAAAAATTGGCAGCTCTTATATTATGAAAATGAAACAGCTCTGTCCTTCTTAAAACGCCATGTTACATCATTATTTAGTCGTATCACACTGTTAACCAAGAAATATTAAAACTTCCTTTCCTATACGAGAATTTTTCGAATTATTCGTATCAATTAGTAAACAAGTTATATCTGTTTTTTTTGCTCGAAAAACTTTGTGAATATCATTTAGAACTTTAAGGTGTTTCATACTTCATAAATAATATTCTTCTTTCGACTTGTCTCACAGAATATTCACACGGCTGGCCTTTACATTTTCAAAAATCTTTGTCATAAAGTAAATTTACGCCCGTATTTCCAACAATAATCGACGGCAGCACTAAAACAAGATGAAGATCCAGAGGACTTAACTCTTTAACTCCCAAATACGGGATGGAAAAGATTTAGTATAGTACTTTGTCACTCTCTAGTCAGCCATTGATGTTAGGGAATACGTCACAATATTTGAAAGTCTACTGAGGAACCTTTATAAAATGTTTTACGTTTTTTACTTCGAAATAGAAGCTAACTAAACGAGTCTTATTTTGTCATGTCATGACTATCCATATGACTTCTTTCGTTCAAGTTAAATTTCGTGCCCAATAAAACTCTAAAGTGCTGAATTCCCTCCGATATAATTTCGATGACACTTATTCCATATTATTCTTTCGAGCCCGGAGTCATGCTTTTACTGTCAGAACTTCAATCAGCAACCTGACACTGTGCTTTCGGTTCGCCCCTTAAGTCCGTGTCATTCTCACCTGATTTCTCAATCTGCAATCCTATTTTAAATATCTAAAGTTACTGTAAGTCAAAGGTCTTGTGTTTGATACTTCTCATCGAAATCTTCTCTGTTATAAAGGTAACCCCTTACGTGTCCTATCCATCTTAATATCTGCCATAGGTCTATTGAAACCAAATCTTATTTATGGATCTATATAAATGACTGCTAATGATGATTAATCTGATTAAGCTGATTTTATAAATAAACTGTTTTATAAGCGTTGTTATGACTGAGTAGAAACCCTTTGGAAAAATCTGCAAGCCATAATCTGCAAGACACCTTCCTCTTTTATGGGAAAATCTGCAAGCCATAACCTGCAAGACACCTTCCTCTTTATATAGTACTTTGTTAAGATAATCTTTATAAGTATTTTCGTTTTCCTGAACAAATTTTGACAGACCAATTTTCCGAAATTCCGGTAAATTCAAGGAACATAATTTTCTTCAAATTAGAGAAAAAGTCGAAATTACAGAGATGTTTTATTCGAAATTACAGCTGAAAGGACCAATATTGACTGTAACATTTTCGAAAGAAGGTTTCTTTGAGTTCGTGATCAAGTAACGTGAGTTAGAGCTCTAACTTTTGACAAATGAAAAATTAAAATTTTTTGAAAGTTAAAATTTTTGAAAAGTTTAAGATGAGGCCAACTCTGTCTCTATTTCAGCAGCTCTCTACTCATCTAAGGAAAAAGTTATTCTTACATGTCTTCAGTATAGTGTACACGTTTTTTTTTTATAAGAACAAACTATATAAGAACATAAGGCTTCGAGGCCCAAAAATTTAAGAACATTCTAAGGCTTTGGAGACTTAAAAACATGCATTTTCTTAAGAAATTACATCAAAATGCTCAGAAAATGCTGAAAATAAGAACATTTTAAGAACATTTTTAGGCTTCAAATCCAAAAAACTAAGAACATCCGAAGGCTTCGAAAATTTTTGACGTTCTTATAATAAAAAAAAACGTGTATCCACATAAAATGACGAAATTATATCGCAACAATCCTATCTAGTTTTAAATCTCTTCTACAGTGATATAGAATCTAAGTAAAGTCTTTTCAAAATTACTAACACTAGCCATGTATACTCTAAGTGAATATCAATTTATAAAAAGATCGATAATAATTGGTAATGTTGTTATAACTGATGTCGCTGGTTAAGATTAAAATTCAATTATCGTAAAATGGTATCTTTTATCAAAAACATTACAAGCTAGGTGAGGGAAATTAAAAATAATTTTTTCTCAATACAAAAAAAGCTTAGCGGTGTATTAATCGGTTCCGAAATAGTTTGAAATGGTCACCACAGCGCTTTTTAAAAATATTAACAGTATTAGCTTAGGTAACCTTACTGATTTAGATCAAAATTTTTTTTTTATCAGCCAACAACGGCCATCAGATTTACAGGTCTTCTTAAAATAATTAATAACAACCCAATGAAAATGGGGAGTGAATTTGAGCATAGTCCGTATAAAAAACCCCGGTCTGGAAGCCTTTTGTTTCTTTCCATTTTTTCTTACTTGAACTTGCGTTATGAAATTGGTTTGTTTTGCTCACTTTTTGATTATGTGATTAAATCTTAAACCAATCCCAAGAGGAGTACTTGGTAACGTCATCAAAAACTGAGCAAATCGATTTTTATCTTTTGATATTAACAAAGGAAAAAGATAACAAAAAGTTAAAACAATAAGCTTCTAGACCAGGGTTTTTTATACGGATATGATTTGAGTAAATTTAAGGTGGTACTTATAATTAACAGAGTTAATTTCAGAAACCTCATTTTGTAGAGCGTTTTAATTGCAGGAACCACGCATGTAATTGCTATGAAATTCTTCCGCTATCAAATCTCCTTTTAGTTCTATTCCATCCCACTTTTTTTGACCTACCCCGGTGGGGTGGAGGTCCTATAAATTAACCTTTGTCCGTCCGTCCGTTCGTTCGTTTGTTCGTTATTAGCTTTCCTCGTGATTGGTTCATCAGTTTTTTCTGATTTTTTGCACAAAGATGTGTAACTATAAGCCCTCGAATGTGACGGAGCCCGATTTTCGAAAAAAAAATTTTGGGGCAAATTGGGGCCACAAAACGGCTAAAAAACGGGTTTTTTGGACTTTGTGAAAAATTGGATCATTAACTTTTCCTGATTTTTTGCATGAAAGTAGGGTACCATCTTAGGTAAAAGATGGCTCAAGCAAATTTTTTCAAAAAAATTTTGTTGGCTCAAAAAACGCATGTTTATATATAAGAATCACTATTCAGGAGCATACATCAATGTTCTTAGTTAAATTACTCAATTTTTTTATGAGATAGATGTTTTTTTTGCTCATGAGGGCTTACTTTTGAAGAATGTGTGTGTTTAGACATGAAATTTTGGTTTCTTGGCGTGTTTTTATAGAAAAACTGGCCAAATTCAATATTTATTTATAAGCAAATTATCAATTACTTAGGTATTAGCTTTTCTCGAGATTGGCTCTTTGATTCTTTATGATTTTTTGCACAAAGATGCATAACTATAAACCCTCGAATGTGACGGAGCCCGACTTTCAAAAAAAAATCTTTTGGGTAAATTTGGGCCAACAAACGGCTAAAAAACGGGTTTTTTGGACTTTGTGAAAAATTGGATCATTAACTTTTTCTGATTTTTTGCATGAAAATAGGGTACCATCATAGGTAAAAGATGGCTCAAGCAAATTTTTTTGAAAAAACGCATGTTTATCTATAAGAATCACTATTAATAAGCATACATCAATGTTCTTAGCCAAATTACTCAATCTTTTATGAGAGATGTATTTTTGCTCACAAAGTCTTGAATAATGAATATAAAAGAACATTTCAAGAGCATGAAATTTTGGATTCTAAACGTTTTTTTTATAAGAAACAAACGACTAATTTTAATAGATCGTCACTATTTGTGTTCTGAATGATTGTTTAATGGACACGCTTATGTAGATATCAATTATATGTGTTAAATGCATAACCAGGTAGGTCCATAAAAGTATCACTTGTTGAGAGGGATAAATCGTCGAAAAAGAGACGTTGTAACTATGTCGTTTGAATGTTGGTTGCAGACCGAATTAATTGCGACATGAATTCGACCTAACTCTGATGCCGCTTCCCTACTAGGCCGACAGAGGATATTTAAGGTCGAACATGAAAAACGCTCGATTTACATCGAATTCATGTCGCAATTAAGTCGATCTTCGACCAACATTCAAACGACGTAGTAACCCTGGATACGTTTTTTACGTCGGTAATTTGAACATAAAACTGACGTCATAAAATAAGAACAGGATAACAACAATGTGAGGCTTAAAAAGTGCCAAAAATAAGAACACTCGATTCTCAATTAAGTTTTATTGGTATCTGTAAAAAAGACAGAGTATAATTAGAAAAGGTTTTTAGTCCCCTGAGAAAGTCTTTTTGGACCTACCTAAGGTAGTCAGTCCTTTAAATTAACCCTTGTCCGTTCGTTCGTTCGTTCGTCCGTTCGTTCGTCCGTTCGTTCGTCTGTTGCCAGCTTTTCTCGAGATTGGCTCATTAGTTTTTTCTAATTTTTTGCACAATGATGCAAAATGGAAATGCCCAAAATGTGACGGAGCCCGATTTTCGAAAAAAAAAATTTTCCGGCCGAAAATGGCGGAAATATGCCGTAAAACTGGTTTTTCGGCATTTTCTCGAGATTTCATCATTAGTTTTTTCTGATTTTTTGCTCAAAGATGCGTATTAACAATGCCCAAAACATGGCCGAGTCCGATTTTTAAGAAAAAATTTTTTCCGGTGGAAAATGCCTGAAATTTGCCGGAAATCGCCGTTTTTCTAGATTTTCATTGGACTTTTCCATATAATTGGTTGTTTTTTCATTCAAAAAGATTATTAATAGCAATGCCCACCACAAAGCATGTTTCAATTTTCAATAAAATTGATTTTTGAAGCCGGAACTTTCTAAAAATCGCCGGAACAGCCGATTTTCGCCGGAAAAACGGTATTTCTTGAATTTCTTGAGCTGTACTTTATATTTTTCATGAAATGAAATTTTGCACACTGATGCAAAATGTCAATACCTAAATTGTGACGGAGCCCGATTTTCGAAAAACATTTTTTTTTTCCGGCCGAAAATGCCGGAAATATGCCGGAAAAAACCGTTTTGTTTTTTTTGACTTTTTCTCGAATTTTCATTTTTAGTTTTTTCTGATTTTTTGCAGAAAGATGCGTATTCGCAATGCTCAAAAAATGGCCGAGTTCGATTTTTGAGAAAAAATTTTTTCCAGTTGCCGGAAATCGCCGTTTTTGCAGATTTTTATTGGATTTTTTCCTTGTATTTCTATGTTTTTCACACAAAAACATTATTGATAACAATGCTCACCATCAAGCATGATTCAATTGTCAATAAAACTGATTTTTGCGACCAGAACTTCCTATTTGTTTTTTCCCTACAACCCTTCTCTCTCCCCCCCATCAACAATCAATGATGAATTTATTGTGTTGTGTATTTTCGCTAAATGCTATATTTTCTGTCTGATTTTTTTCATTTTTCTTTTCGCATTGCTAACTAACTTTCATCATCAGGTAGGTCCATTCAGCATGTTGCTTGTTAACTGTGCATTTCTTTTCCTTTTAATCGCATCCGAGTGCAATTTCTGGATAGAAAAGCACTATACATTTTTTATTAGAACCAAGTTTATAAGAGCATTTAGGCTGAAATCTTACTAAAAAATAGAACATCTTAAGAACATACCCAGCCTGAAAGCAAGGAAAGTTTAAAATGAAGGTGATACATGAATCATCTTAGTCTCACGTTTTTACAAAAGTGGAAAAGTATTGTACATAATTTTAACAAGATTTCAAATGCTCAAAGGTACTATTGGTACTGTACTAATCAATTCAGGTAATAATCTGAAGATGAGAAGTATATCTCGAAATATATTACGAGAAAAAATTCTTGGTAACATCCACTTCAATACCCTTTTGACTTAATTGATCTCAAAATTTAAGAACATCAAAGAAGTTAAGAATATCCGTGATGAAATTTTTACACCATTCTTATAAAAAAAGTGTGTAGTTCAGTAACTTAAAGCTTGGTAAGATTATTTTTTGAAAGATGAGATCATGCAAGGAGATTCCACTACTGAGCAAACATGTGATAAAACATTTTGTTGTTTGTTTTGGTAACGCGAGATAACGGTATCAAAATTTGTTAATTCTTGTTACTTTATTGTGCTATGTTTGCAATTTTTTTATTCTGGACGAAGGTAAAGGTTGTGTGGTACAATTTTGTTTGTGGAAAATGTATCTTGAGGTGTTGTGGTGTTGTGGTGTTGTGGTGGTTCAAGTATACCGTTTAGTAACTGGAGTGACAATAAACTTAGGCCATTGTAGCAGTGCAAGTTTATTTTTTGTGTATAAGAACTTTTAAAATTATTAAAGCCTTCGGATGTTTTTAACTTTTTTAGTTTTAAGCCTGAAAATGTTCTTAACAATGTTCTTATTTATTTTCGCCTAACAATGTTCTAATTTATTTTTGTCCATTTTCTTAAGAAATCGAGTCCACGAAGCCTTAAAATGATCTTAACTTGTTCTTAACAATGTGGCCATCGAAGCCTTATGTTCTTATACAGTTTGTTCTTATAAAAAAACGTGTAGCATGTCTGATATTTGTAAGGTAGAATACCATTTACCGTAATTTAAAAAATCAACTTCTCCTCTACGTAATAGTTGAAGCTGAAGCTGAAGCTAGCTATACTCCAAGTCAAAGCTCTCAATACGTAGAACTGTCTTGCTTGTTTCAAGTCCCTCCATATGGTCAGAAAGATAAGCGGGGTAAACACAATATGATGTCAGACTCTCCCATTATCCTCTTTTCAAGGGAAATGGCATTGCTTTAGGATTCATGACTAACCTGAGACGTCATTATTGGAGTTTGACTTCTTTCTTCACTCAAGTCAATGAAGTCTCCACTTATCAAAGTTCTTTACCCAAATGAAATTTTCTCTGAAGTTCTCTATTTTCTGTTTTATCATTTTCCCCTAATTCCCATTCCCCTCGATTCCCATAGGATCATTTGGGACGACATCGCGAAATTTGTTCCCTTTGCTTTTATATTGATTATTGATTTTTCATTTTTATTTGCTATTTTTAATTCCTTTAGATTTTATAACCTTTATTTTGTTCATCATATTAACTTATTTTGAACAAATTTTGTTCACGATGGTTGGCTCGGTTTTTTATAAGAAAATAATGACTATCACAGGGGTTATTCTTTCTTTGCTAATCAATAATTTTCAAATGATAGTTTAGGAATCGTGTAAATGGAGGGCCCAATCTCCGTCATCTACAAAGTCTTCATTGACACCTTTTTTCGTTTCTATAAGTTGCTTTTCTTTGTGCTTGTGCCACATGAGCCCAGCCTGACTGATTCTTGACATGATTCACTTATTGAAATTTGCCCAGGCAAATTACCATAAATTAATTCTAACTACTTTAAAAAATAGTCCAAAGTTAAACCCCTATAAGTCTTTGATCAAGAAGAAGATATAAACTCCTTCGTAGCTCCTTGGAAAGTTTAAAGCTCTCCCCTTTTTTGTCCGTTTCGTGGACCTCGCATTAACGGAAAAATGTCCATTGGTCAATGTTCAAGTCAATTTGCCAGGGGACAGAATCTAAAACAGGAGCAAATTTTGTGGTTTGATGCACTCTTTGACGAAAAGAAAATGCTCAAAAACCGTTGGAATCTCAAAGAAACTTTCGCAAAATTTTAATAGGGGAGGAAACGAGGTTACAGTATGGAAAAGATTCAATCATTGTGCTTTCAAATGTGAAATTGACTTTGAATATACTCTTAAATGTTTTGGAGCAAGTTCTTCAAAGTTGAGTTACTTGAGGAACTTAAGCACGAAGTCGCATAGATGTGATAATTTATTTAGATTGGCATAAAAAAAGATTATGTGTCTTTTTCAGAAGATATTTCAGATACAAGCTAAATGAAACAGGTTACTTTTCCTGCTACATATATTATAAGAACAAACTACATAAGGATTCGATGGTCAAAATATAAAGAACAATAATATTTAAAGAGCATAATTAACTTTATGAACTGGAAAACACTTAATTTTAATCTCTTAGGAAATTGCACAAAAACACCCACAAAAACAGTGAAATTTTAGAACATTTTTAGGCTTAAAACCCAAAAAAGTTGAGAACATCCGAAGGTTTCGAAATTTCTGGATGTTCTTATGAAAAAAGTGTACATATTTTATTTAAGTTCATTAGAATCTCAATGTGGCGACTGAACAATCGAACAAAATCAACAACAAGCTGAAAATCTTGTTTATTTCGTCTGAAACTAAATTTGTTATTACGTCTGGTTCCCAAATTATAGATTTGACTTTAGGTCTCTTCTTCTAGCTTTTAAAATGAATAAGTTGATCTACCGAATAAAGAGGTCAAAAATACGCCTTCTCTCAAGTCTTGTACTCTTAAGTTTCTTAGATTCCAAATAAACACCCTCCTTCAGTTAATTTTTTTAAAAAAATTACATAATTTAGGCAAATACGATGAAGCAAATTTTTTTAGATTCTTTAATCTTTTTTGCTTAATTTAAGGGCTCTGACCATAGCCAAAAAATTGATTGTGGTATTTGAGCATAAAAGTTATGTTTCAGGTTCCTTTACACTTTTAACAAAAAATTGCCTTTAAAAATTGCTTTTTGATCAAATCCCATGAAAGTAATTAAGAATTTAACTGCAAAAATGACGTTATCAACTTTAAAAAGACGTTAATGCATCAAAAGTAATACCTGTTTTTCTATGAACAATTGGGATGAAAAATATGTCAAAAAGCACCTTTTTCAAGATTTTGAGACAAGTAAGCTTTTAAAAAAATTTTCCGAAAATATTTTTACTTCGGTAAAGGATACGCCATCTACCACAAAAGTTGTTTATATATTTCTTATCTGATGTTTCTGAGAAAGCCAGCATTCTTAATTCTTTTTTCGCCAAACAATGCTCTCTCATTGAAACTGGCAGTGTTCTGCCAGCTGAACATTTCCTTACCGACTTGAGGTTGGAAAACTTAGAATTTGATGAAGATAAGATTGAGTCTCTAATAAAATCTTTAAACATAAACAAGGCTCATGACTGGGACGATATTTCTACACGTATGGTTATTATTTGTGGTAAATCTCTAGTCAAACCTTTGTGTAACATCTTCAATCTTTCACTCCGTTCAGGTATCTTCCCTTCCCAATGGAAGAAAGGCAATATTATTCCTGTTTGATAAAAAGGGGGACAAAAGCATTGCGAAAAACTACAGACCAGTGTCTCTTTTTCCAGTGTATAGGAAATTATTTGAAAAGTGCGTTTACGATGTACTTTACAAGTATTTTGCAAGCAACACAATCTTTTTACTTCGTGCCAGTCAGGTTTTCGGATTCTTGTGTCTCTCAGTTGTTGTCCATAACCCCGTCCATAACGCATGACATCTTTACAGTGTTTGACACTGATCCACATTTGGACACGAGAGGAGTTGATATATTGATATCTCAAAGGCATTTGATCGAGTCTGGCATGAGGGTTTTATTTATAAACTCTAGTCTTAAGGAGTATCTGGTCCCTTACTTTCCCTTTTGAGAAATTTTCTGTCAGGTAGGTATCAGAGGGTTGTTTTGAATGGAGAGACCTCTGAGTGGAAACAAATCAAGGCAGGAGTTCCTCAAGGCTCAATACTTGGTCCTTTATTTTTTCTTATCTACATCAACGATCTTCCCAACAATTTCGAAACCAAGCCTAAAATCTTCGCTGATGACATATCTTTATTTTCATTAGTGATTGACCAACTTTTGAGTAGTGAGGAATTAAACAGGGATCTTGCAAAAATAAGTGAGTGGGCTCGTCAATGGAAGATGTCTTTTAATCCTGATCCCCGTCCTGATCCCGCAGAACAAGCTGTTGAAGTTTACTTTTCCAAAAGGCTCTTACCTGCTAATCCTCCTGTTTTATCTTTCAATAATACTGACATAAGAATTAGTGAATGTCAGAAGCATCTAGGTCTTACTTTGGATTCCAAACTCTCATTCGAAGTCATCATTTAGATGAAAAAAATAAAAAAGGCCAATAAAGGTATTAGCCTCATTAACAGACTTCGCAAACATGCACCAAGAAAATCTCTGCTTACTTTATATAAATCTTACATTAGACCTCACTTAGACTACGGGGATATCATATACGACCATCCTGGAAATTTGACTTTTGTGCGTAAGCTTGAATCTATCCATTATAATGCCTGCCGTGCTATAACAGGCTGCTTTCGTGGAACGTCTCAGGAAAAACTTTATTCTGAACTTGGTCTCGAGAGTCTTGCTGATCGTCGATTTAGTAGAAGAATGATCTTCTTCTACAAAATTTTGAACAATTTAGCCCCCTTTTATTTACGTAACTACTTACCAGCAAGACTTATGCGGCACCAGATAATCTAAGAACAAGAAATCCTATTTATCAACTTAATATTCGAACTGAGCGTTTCCGAAATTCTTTTTATCCTTACTGCATATCACAGTGGAATATTTTGGGTGGTCGTATAAGAGATATGCCTTCAGTATCTACCTTCAAAAAAGCAATCTTCGTGTTTGTAAGGCCCAAACCTTCTCCTGTTTTTGGAGCTCGTGACAACCAGGGTGTGGTCCTTCTCAACCGTCTTCGATTAGGATTCAGTCACCTCAATGAGCATAAATTTAGACACGGTTTTCGTGATACCTTAGATCCTTTTTGTGCGTGTAGGACAAATTCTATCGAAAACTCTCAACACTTTCTTTTGCACTGCTCTATTTACTCTCAGGCAAGACATCTTTTGTTCAGCAAACTTCAGTTCCTAGACATAAATATTTATCCACTAAGCCCTTCTAAGCTCTTCAACCTTTTGTTGTACGGTGATCCAGAATTACCTTTCAACCTTAGCAACTCAATAATTAATCTTGCCATTGAATTTATTCTTGACTCTGAGAGGTTTAGTGGTGCCTTATTTTAGCTTAATGATCTCCTTACACAGCTCTAATATTTTTTAATATTTGTGTTTATCCTTTTAGTGATGGTTTTCCCTTTAAGTTTTTTCTTTTATTCAATAGCTTAGTACCCTTGGCGATATCACTTAGTGCCTTGCGGGGGGAGGCCTAACAGAAAATGTATAACATGTCAAAGTTTTGTTAGCTACATAAGGCAGAAATTTATATTTTGTTTATGACAAATATCAAAATTCACTATGGTCAGAGCCCTTAATGACGATTTTTGGCCGAGTTTTCTCTCAACCAACAAATTGAATCCCCGCAAAATCTTTTTTTCTAGCCTTCTGCCAAATTAAATTCCCTTCAAAAATCTCTTTTGACCAAGGGCCAAAAATATAGTGACTGAGGAAGGCTGCATGTCTTAAAATTGCCTAGTTCAGACTGATTTTATCTATATTTTTCTTATTTGAAAAATAGTGAGGGGGCGTGGCCCCATGGCTCCTCTGTGCTCTGGCGACTTGGGCCCTGAACGCTGTTTTGATATCAGGGTTTATTTCATCGGAACCAATATTTTCATAAGATTATTTGTTTTTTTGTGGATTATTGAAAAAAGGAGTTCGAAATTACAAGTCCAGGTTAATTCACTTAAAGATAACCGCCTCCTCGCCTCAAAATGTTTCCGGCTTTCAATTTATCTGATGAATATAACATAAATCTCATGTTTCCTTCAGAATAAATTTATTAAATAATTTTCTTTTTAAATTATTGGTCACGTAATAAATCAATGTCATAATGTTCGCGTAGAATCACCAAGAACGTAAGCAAAAATTTTCCATTGTGATTATAAAATGACTAAAGAAAAACTTACCTAAAGATTTTCGTTCAGTTTTTTAAAAACTTCAAAGAGAGGTCAACTAAATTCTTTACGATTTTGGTTCCAGTCTTTTTCTTTCGGTGCCATACGACCCCATCATTTAATTTGAAGGTAAAAAATGGAGAAAAGGCGATGGTAAACTCCCTCTTTCATACTCTATCAACAACATGGGAAAGAGTTTTTATTACCGTTATAATTTCTCGAAAGAAATGATAATGGATAGAGTTTGAAAAAAGATTTTGTAAGGAAACATTTCACCCCTTCATCAATACATACCATTTTCCCTCCATTTAAACCTTGTAATAAACTCTGTAATAACATCTTTTTCTACCCATCACAAACTCCCTTTGAAATTTCCTTTGAACTGAAAAGTTTGTGGTTCGCGTAAAAGTTTTGAGAAAGTGATATGTGAAAATGAGGTTTCTAAACTAAAACTCTTGAAAACAATTTGTCAAATCCGAAATCCTACAGTAAATCCTAAATCACACTTTACTACTACCACGTAACAAAACTTAGGATATTTTAATTCTCCATCTAAATTTTCAGAAACATTTCGAATTTTTCAATTTTGAAAGATATTCAAAGTCTTTCAAAGTCAAAGATTTTAAATAGCAGTTTCGATTCGATTTGCTTTTAAAATAACCTGTACCATTTACAACCTTTTTTTAAGACAGAAAGCCACTTTTCTTGAAAAATCGCAAAAAGTAGCAAAAAAATGCTCAAATAATGTTTTTGAAATATATTAAAATTGTCTTACGAAATTTTTACCTTGGAAAATACAAGAAACTGTATTGTTCGATTTTCCTTAAAAAATACAAGAATTTGCTTTAGGTTGTTTCCCTTGCCAAAAACAAGAAATGCGTTTTTCCATGTTAATTTCCCTTGGAAATACAATAAATTATTTACAGTAATTTTTCTTGGAAACTAAATAATATAATAATAAATGTTCCATTTAATATACAAGAAAACATTATTGTTCATTTTCCTTTAAAAATACAACAAATCGTTTATATATTTCTTATCTGAATTATTATATGGTAAAGTGCTTCTCGGACGACACCGGGACGGCTAGTTTCTTTTAAAAATGCTAATTTTAGATACCTTATCGACCAAAATTTAGTCGGCCCTTTATAGTGACTAGATTTTGACGAAGTGACTATAAAAATTAAGGCTGACTAATAATTAAGGCCGACTAATAATTAAGGCCGACTAAAATTAAGGCCGTTTTGACCGATAAGGTACGTTGAATGATGTACTTTTAGTCATCATATCACCGTTACCGCAATCTTTGTCTTATTACGATATGATAGACGGGCGACGTTGTCTTTTCCGATTTTTTTTAATGAAATTCTGGGCGGTGTTTCGGTCAACAAAATACAGAGGGAATATGAAAAACGTATAAATTAGAAAAGACCGTTTTATTTCGTAAATTACTTTGGGATTCAATGAAAACATATCTTTGTATTTCTCACTTTATTTTTCTACAGAAAATTTTAATTTCTTCCATGTATATTGGGGCTCATTTTTGAATTACAAATTCGCTAAAAAAGAAATGGTAAAAATATTAAAAAACACTTCCCTTCATCTTAATCATTATGAACCATATACTAAACACGGCTAGAAAAGCGGTTTTCGTCTAACATGCTAGCCAAATAGTACACGAAGGGAAATTTTTTGACTACCTTTATCGGTTAAACACTGTCTTTTTTTACTCTTGCTTGTGATCCGCTACTGCCTAATTTTAATTTTGTCAAAATTAATGCCGATTTTTCAATATTCGATACTTTTGGCCCTTTTTACGCTGGCCTTTTTACGCCGGCCTTTTTTCGCCAGCCTTTTTTTCGCCGGCCTTTTTTCGCCGGCCCTTAATTCGCTACCAGCCAAAGCCAATAAGGGCCGATTTAATCAACGATTTCCAAGCCTTGAACGGACTAGATCTGAAACTCCTGGATGGGAAATGAAGCTATTTATTTCCCATCCAAACGCTGGATTGAAAGTGAAACTCTTCGCCAGATTTCGAAAAATATGTTGCTTAAGAACAAAGAAAAGGTTACATTCAATCCGTCACTCGAAATCCGGTGCAAATGTTAAGGCTTCACCTTTTCTTGCTTGAGAAAGGTTGAAGATTCCTCTCCAGCCCCTCTGGAGCTTTAAAGTCAATGGATTCAATCTCCGAGCAGATTCAGGATGATCCCCAAGGAAAATCCTTAAAAAAATGAGTCTTCCTATGGGTCAACTTTTTGCAATAGAATGGCTTTTTTCTTTTCGCGGCAAACAAAAGGCGTGGAGAGCGGTGAAATTGATTACTCCGTAGCGTGCCAAAGTTTCCAACGTTCTCTTTTCATAAACGAAAAATTGAAACCGCTTTTGAGTGTTTTTTTTGCAGATGAAAGAGTTCTTCTGAATTTTGTTAAGTTACTGTATTTCTTTCAAATCTACTTACTAGAGAAATCTACCTCATCCTGTAGGATTACCTCATCCTCTTTATGGCTTCATGTCATAGAATGGGACAGTGCACTTTGCTTTATTTCCAAAGTTTTGTTTTTCTAATTTGATGTTTATTTTTTCTAGTTAAACATGAAAATGAAATTAAAAAAGTTATTTAAAAACATGGTTGATTCTGGATAATGTTGTACTACTGGCACCTTGATCAATGGTATCTGGGTAAGAGTCATCGTTGTTTTTTATTCTTGGATCTCTTAACAGATTTGTCCCCGATTTGTCTGACCAAAACCAAAGTTTTCTTTAAGGGATATAAAAGTAGTAAAATGTAAACATTGCGCGAACCACGTGTCATTAAAGAGAACAATTAAAATCACGCGTCCAAAACAAACTTGTAAAACAATTGAAACAATCATTTTTTTATTTTGACATGTGACATTTGTTTTGATTTTGTATCCCGTTGCATACGGTTTGTTTACAAATATCGTCACTACTTTTATGTCCCTTTAAAGAGTCGTCACGATTAAATCTTCCAAGTAGTACGTACTGTTAAACTACAACTTTATTTTATGCAAGTTGTGTTTGAGAAGCGCTGTAAGTAAAAATGACTTATCAAGGTTCCCTTCATGGTATTTTTTTTGGCGTGCAGCAAAAATCTTAAACAAATATAGTATAGATTTGGCGAAAACTAATCTTGGTGAAAAGCAGGAATATCCTAGTTCATGTTTGTGTAAAAATGAGCGTTTCACTTGATGTAACCTGATAACAGCTGAAGGTACTTGAAAATTAAACATCTGAGGAAAATAGTCCTCCCGCGAAAAATTCTACAACAAGAGTCTTGTTATATCGAAGGCGTGTATGGTACTCTATGTAAAAGAACTTTTCAACCATCATCCTTTATCGAAACAGAGAGTCCAGACAGCATTGAAATCTTTCACTTACAACTACCAGTAGAAGATTTAATTCCTGCGTAACTTACGTAAACGTTGCGTTATCTTGAAACCCGACAAAGGACAAGGCATTGTTTTAGTAGACCAAGAAAATTACAATGCTTCAATCGAGAAGATATTTGGTGATGAAACAAAGTTTCGAGTTTGCGATGACGATTCCACAATACGCAATCTTAACTCTCTCCAGTCATACCACAACACGCTATTAAATCGTGGCGAAATAAACGATAAAGAAACAGAAAGAAAAGAAATCAATGAGACCAAAACATGGACACTTAGGAAGAGCTCATGGTTTACCTAAAATTCACAAAGTTTACCATAACCTACCTCCCTTTCGTCCAATCATTGACACTACTGGCACTCCCAATTACGGTGTTGGTAAGTTTTTATCTGAATTGATTTCTCCACTTACAATGAACGAATACTCTGTTAAGACTCGTTTGAAGCAACAAATAAAATCCAAGGTACCTCAAAGGAGCTTTTTTGATCAAGGTTACCGATACGTTTCTTTCGATATGACTTCCTTGTTCACAAATGTCCCTTTGAAGAAAACTATCGACGTCATCACAGATAGACTCTATAAACAGAAACTGGTGAAAACTAGTTTCCAAAAGAACACTCTTCGTAAACTCATCAAAGATGCTTAAGTACGAAAACTGCTTTTTCGTTTAATGACACCATCTACAAGCAACTTGATGGAGTCTCTATGGGTTCTTCCTTAGGACCAACTGTTTGATTCTAAGATAACATACTAAAGTACCGGCGCCGACTATAAGATACAAAGCTGACCTTACGGTACCGACTATAATATAGACTAGGATCCTAACATCTCCCTTAATACAATGAATAACAATATTAATAGTTTAAACGTTATATATACTGTATATATCATGTTTCAAACCGTTTAGGCTTGCGAACTTCGCGTCCGCTTCTAGTTGTGTATCTCGTCTCAACACTGTCCTTTTCGCTTTCTTGTATATCACTCATCTCCATATTGTAAGGTACTGTTCCGTTTGACTCACTGTCAGAGTCTGTTAATTCGTAGGGAATAGTGTCTTATTCAGAACCTTCTGAAAGTTCATTTTCCTGGGCATCGGGGTTTGAGGGGACCTGAAGAGGAGCTGGGGGTCTCTAGGTAGGTGACTAGGTGTTGGCGTGATGACTGCATGAACCTTTCTCAGTTGATTTTGGTTTCTTCTCAATACTTTGCCGTTAACGTTTACCGTGTATGATCTTGGGGCCACTTGATCTAGGACTGTTCCTCTTGCTGACCATTCTTTTGTTTTAGCGTCTTGTATTGCCACTGTACTACCTGTAACAAAAAGTTCTGGTTTTGTAATTTGTAATTTCATATCGTGGTAACTTTTTACAGGAAATGTTGTAGTCCTTGTAATAATATAAGTTCATTCTCGTCACTACCCATGTAGCAGCCAACATTTCTAACTCTATGAGACAGTAGTTTTTCTCACTTCCGGATAAAAATCTTGAAGCACAATCGACAGGCTTCCAATCGTCTTTATGTTTCTGGTATAGTATTACGCTTATTCTGTTGAGTAGACTCCCATCTGTCCTTATTTTAGTATCTTTAGTCGGATCATATAGAGCCAGGGTTTTCGGGGATGATAGCACTTCTTTAACCTCGTTAAAAGTTTTTGTGTGATTTTCAGTCCATAGAAAGTCATTCTTCACACTAAGCAATCCTCGAAGTGGTTCAGCTGATTTAGACAATGTTGGACAGAAACGAGATAGTTGTTGTGCCATTCCTAAAAAGCGTCTTAACTCTTTCTTATTTGTAGGATGCTGGGGAAAACATTTAATTGCTTCTACACCAGGGCCGGCGAAACTGGGGGGGGGGGGGGGGGGGCATGCCCCCCCCCCATCACTTTTTTGCTAAGAAAAAAAAAATCAACCAACCATGGTGGCGCCTCCTTAGACACTATTTGGCCCCTCCACTTTCAAAATTGATTCGCCGGCCCTGTACACGTTCGTTTAGTGGTTTTACTCCTTCTGATGATATATCAAATCCCAGAAATTCTACTCTGTCCGTGTTGACATTTGTCAACATTTAAAGTAACTCTGTTGTCCTTCATTCGTTCTAAAAATTTTCTCAGTCTATCATCATGCTCCTCTTTCGTACTGCCATAAATTAGGAAATCATCCATACTTTTCACGACCCCTTCAAGTCCGGAAATAATTTCGTCCATTTTTCGGTTAAAAATTTCTGGCATCGACGTTAGACCAAATGGTGCTCTTGTTGGACAAAATCTCCCAAACGGTGTAATGAACTTGCACTTCAACTGGCTTTCTTTGTCAAATGTCATTTGCCAGTAGCCACTATTTGCGTCTAGTTTTGTCATCACCTTTAGTTCATTATTAATTTTTGCTAATGTCTCTACAGTGCTATCCAATTGATAAAGTTCTCGTTTCGTGACAGCATTTAGTTTGGTGAGGTCTAAACAAAGTCTTATTTTACCATTCGGTTTGATTTCTTCTACTATTGGATGACACCAGTCTGTTGGTTGTTCTACTTTTTTGATAACTCCCATCTGAAGCATGCGATCAATTTCTATTCGCAGTGGTTCCAGTAACGGAATTGGAACTTTTCTCGGTGCTGATATGTGGAATGGTGTGGCTGATTCGTTGACATCAATGTGAACTAACCCTCCTTTCACTTGCCCTAGACCCTCAAAAACCTCTTTAAAATCTTTTACAAAGTCATTTTCACTGTTTAGAATTTTACCTTTGTTCTGCTTTTTGTCTTCCACTAAGTTGATTCCTGATTTGATTGTAACAAGTTCCAAAGCTTCAATTTTTGGTTGACCCAGTAGAGTCGGAGTGGATAATTGGTCACAGACATATATCACTTCAAACATTGACTTTTTCCCCAATTTCAGGCTTGTAACGAAACACCCGTGGCATTTAAATCTATGTTTATCTGGGCCAACTAACTTTCGATCAGGTTTACTCAAGTCTTTCAGTTGGATTCCAAATAAAGGAAGATGGTTTTTTCCAATAACTGAAACGTCTGCGCCGGTGTCGATCTTCATCTTGATTTTAGCATTTGTCTTCTCTATCTTCATTGTGATTTGATATTTGTTCTCATTGTTGTTGGTAGACCTTGTCACTTCCCCAAGAAAAAAAACTCCTATCCCACCTTCCTCTTCCTCCCCTTGGACCTCTCTCACCCCTGCCCTAGAGTCTATATTGTTACCATCCCTATTCCAGGTTTTATTTGATGCTCCTTTACACACTGAACTTTTGGAGAAATGGTTAGAACATTTCTTTCCCCACGCTGGGCAATGCACTCTTCCAAAGGGGTGATCTTTCAGACAAAATTTACAATTTTTCATACCTCTTTCCTGGTGGTTGTTGGATGTCTTACCCTGCTGTTGTTGACGTCCTTTTAACCATGCATGCAATTTCGTTTTGATGTTGATCTGCTTCTTCATTTTTCATTGACTGTAAACCTTGTGTAGCCTTTTCAACAGCTCTGCATATATTCACTGCTTTCTCGAGAGTAAGTTTTTCTTCAGCTAGTAACTTTTTTCGAACGATATCGCTTTGAATACCAGCAACGATCCTGTCTCTCAACAAACCAGGATAGCATGTATCACAATAATTGCAGTTCCTGCTCAAGAGTTTCACTTCGGTTAAGAAGTCATCAAACGATTCACCTTCTTCTTGTTTTCTTGAATTAAACACATGTCGTTCTAAAGTTTCGTTTCTAGTCCTTTAGCAAATTCTTTCATTTTCGCCTTAATCGTGTCCGAACTTTTCTTCTCTTCTTCACTCAGGCTCAGTGATTCGTAAATGTTTCGTGTTTCTTCAGTAAACGTATATCGAAGCATGGCTGCTTGATATTCTGCTGGTTTTCTGTTTAGTTTAGTTAGCAGCACATAGTCTTGCTATTTCGCCTGCCAGGCCTGAAATGCAGCGAACCTGTCCACCGACAGGTCTAATCTCGGCGGTTTTATAGCTTTTTCTGCCATTTCAAATGTTGATTATGAGGATATTTTCAGATTGTATTTTCTTTTCCTTTCCACTCTAGTTGTTCCTACTAGCAGCGCCATGTTTGATTCTAAGATAACATACTAAAGTACCGGCGCCGACTATAAGATACAAAGCCGACCTTACGGTACCGACTATAATATAGACTAGGATCCTAACACCAACCCTCGCAAACGTTATCATGACTGAACTTGAAAAACATGTTGTCACAAAGCTTTTCAATGATGATATCATCAAATTTTACATTAGATTCGTTGATGATACCCTAGTCCTTGCTAAACCTACTGCCTTTGATTCAATCCTCGAAAAACTTAACAATAATTTAACAAAAAAAGTTTACAATGGATACTTTGACGACGGAAACGTTCATTTCCTTGATATTAAGATTGACGGAACTGAAACCGATGTTTATTTCAAACCAACACACACAGGCCAGTATAGTTATTTTACCAGCCAATCTCCCTGGAGGTTGAAAACAGCTTGGGCTAGATCTTTATTCAATCGTGCATCTAAAATCTGCTCGTCACAACACGCTCTCAATGGTCAGATCAGAAAACTGAAGCAATTCTTATCTTGGAATGGGTATCCCTCTTACGTTGCCAAGTCGCTCATCAGAAGTTTTCGTTCCAAGGAACGAAGGGCAGCAAAACGAGGATGAGATTGTTAAAGTATATTTTGACGTTCCTTACCTTGGTTTAAAAGGTGAGAATTTGGTAAGATCTTGCATTCAAAAGTTACGTCGTTTCACAAAGAGTAAAGTTCATTTTGTTAAAAAGTTCAAAACAAAGAAAAGCGCTATGTTTTGTTCAACGAAAGATCGAATCCCTGAATTGCAGAAGGCAAATCTAATTTACAAGCTATCGTGCCCAGGCTGTGGAAAAGACTACATTGGTAAGACTGACCGTTGTCTGTCCATTCGCTTTTAAAGGAGCATGGTACCCGAGACAATCAGTCAATGAACTTCCATTTGAAAAACTGCCAAGATTTCTATGTATTTGATAATTATTCTATTGTAGATTCTTCTTTGTCATGGTTACATTTGATATTCTTAGAGACATCATGGAGGCATATTATATCAAAAAGTTTTCTCCAGAGATCAAATTGTGGATCAAAGGAATTGCAATTATTCTCTTGATAATTGCTTCCTTTTATCTATCAATTCACAGTTGATCATATTTCTTATGATTTAATGACTTTGTAATGACATCAGAATTTCTCAACATTATAAGATAGGTAGGTTTGTGAACATTTTATAACATTCAGTTGATAATGATGTGATTAATATAAAATAAATATTCTGTTTACACAACATCTTGTTTTTTTTTTGAATGTTTTTACAAAAAGATCATGCAGAAAGATGCTTATATTCGGAGTTTGCTGCTTATTATATTTCATCAAATTGTCTGGTTTTGCTGGTTTTTTTTTAAAGAATCTTGTTTTGCGCCGGAAAGTCAAAAACTAAATTTTCCTGATATGGCGCCCTATTTTCAAACACAATCACTCAACTTTGTTGTCATTCCCAGTTCTTTTAGACGGGTGGTCCTTACGATTTTGAGATATCATATTCGTCAGATTGTTATGTTTTCACCCATCCCTTTAGAGCTTCAGCGTGGGCAGAAAACAATCACAATCTGATCTCAGGTTAACTTGATGTTGCTGAAATATGTTTTTTGTTACACGTTTTTTTTTATAAGGAACACGTTTATAAGGAACTCGATGCTGAAAATGGTTCAAAAAATAAGGAATTGTTAAGGAACTGCTCAGGCTGAGAATAAGTGGATTTGAAAATAATGTACCTTTGGGACAAATTTGACCAAATTTTGATCTTTCAAGGGGCAAAAAGTAGGAAGGAACTTTGAGACTGAAATTCTCTGTAAAAATAAGGAACACCAGGCTCAGAGCAAAGTTAAGGTTCCTTATAAAAAAAAAACGTGTATTTTGAAAATTTTGTTATTTTAGGGTCTGGGGACTAGTTTCAGATTTTTGCTACAATTGAGCTTTCAAGTTTCAAGAATACTGAAATTGAGAACAGTGTGGTGCTCACAAATATGATAACTAAGTTGTCAATACAGGAATGGTTGTAAAGTACTAAACACACCCCTGTCTCACTCACAGCCCCGATGGAACTTTTTCCTCAGCGGGGATAAAAATTCCTATTTAAATTCCAATGACGATAGAAATTTTATTGATCTAAAGTCCCAGCGGGTCTGTGACACAGGAGTACCAGAACCTTTGAAGCAATAAAGAATCGACTGGTTTTAAATGTTTTGTTCTATATTTTCTAGATGTAAATAAAATTAAAAGAATTCTAGTGGCTCTGGTAGAAATATGGATTACGTCATGGTAAGAGGAAGCACGTTGATGAATGTCTCGACGACAACCAAACAAGCCACAACAACAACGACAACAGCAACGATCACACCACCTCCTTTTGAAACACAACTTACCAAACAACAAGTTAGCAAGAAAGATTTTATTTCCATTTAACTCCGAGATTTTTCCCCTTTAAGGGCAAGGCAAACCGGTCCAACATTTCACCCAACATGCTATTTTTCGAGTGTTTGGTGCGAAAGTAGGTTTGTGCCAATGTAAAATTTCTGGAAAAAAATGTTGGATGAAATGTTGATGGCCATGGCCTTTGGCTCCTACGATATACAAGAATCAAAAATAATATGCTTTTGAGGCCTAAAACACAGCATTATCTTTTCCTTTGATAACCAACCAAGCAAACCTTGTTTCATTATGTTGTTTTTTTAAACCAACCCAAACGATGATTTAAAATTTCTACATATATTCTGCTTGTTTTTCAATTTTCTTTTAATTCTTTCAGCTGGAAATCCTGAGTATCATTTACTTGGCGACTGGTTTTTTAAGGTAAAATAATAGTTCACATACCAAATTACACTCAGTTCAAAGTGGTCAAACTCCTTCTTGTTGGTATTGTTTTGTCTCTTTTTGTTTATTACACTTTTTGAATAGTTGAAGGTTCAATACTTCTTTGACTATCTTATAGCTCTGAGCATTTTGTGTACTCAAAACCAAATCTCATTTATCCATGTTGTATTGATTTGTCTTGCTTTGTATTGCTTTTTGACTGATGGTCAATTGGTTTTAGACATACGTGCCACGAACCATGGATGGTTCGGTTCGAATCCCCACTTTTTCCAATGACTATCGAAAAAATCCATCGTCTTTAAAACACTTAATTCTCACTTTTCCATAGTCTTATCGGATCAATCAGTATCATTGTAATCAGTATCAAACGGCGGGTTGTTACCAACCGAACTGTAAGTGTAAAATCTTAATTCAAAGCAATCCACACTGAACTAACCCTGTTTGCACCACTTTTTAGCCTTTCGCCCTTCATACCCGAGTGACGTGTATATGCGTTCCAAATTAGCCAATTCATGATATGCACCACTGCAATGACTTCACGAAATTATGCAACTTTTCTGTTTTTGTTCCACCCAATACGTCACTTTTTCTATTCTTTAAAGGATTCATTGTTTAGTGTAAAATAACAAAGAGAGATCTAACGAACATTTTTCAAATGTTTTGAGTACAAAAGAGAGGATAGCAAAATCTGTTTTCTGTGAGTAAACGAGAGTTTGTGCTGATAAAAACTCTTATAAAAATGGAAATCCTCAGGTCCTGATTATAATTTTTACAAAATTTGATAGATAAACCCTTCCCAAATAACATATCCGTCAGGGTTTTCATAAAAAAATTTACAAAATAAGATATGAGGTCTTTCGTTCAACCTCTGAAAAACATGAAAAAATAACAGGCCTCATATTTAAGCTCGATTTGTACCTGTTTTACAAAGGTTCAAGACGAAATTTTTTATACAAATGTTAGCTAAAGGATAGACGATTACTAGCCGATTCATAGTTTGAGATAAGGTTTGAAATTAAGGAAGCAATGCTACTGTAAAGACGAACTAATTGTCGGTTGAAATTCTTGTGAAATGGTTTTTTATTGTCGGCTCACACTCGGTACGCAAAAAAGAGTCTGGGGAGGAAACACGCATACTTCAAAGAACCATGCCGCAAAACAAACGACATGTTATTCCTTCTCTATTTATTCAAGTTCCTTGAATATACCAAAAGTGCTAGATTCTGTTAAATTCAAGATTCATTTACAATTTTCCTTTTCAGGTTCTCCCTTTGTTCCACTTATGTTTGGCCGATCTATTTGGATCGCTGGGAATCATCGTTGGAGCTATTAGTAATAATATACTACACGAAGAGATTTATCATGAAGAAGCACAACGAAATTATTGTATCGTCGTCACTATGCTTACCACGGTATGTCTACACTGCAGTTGTATATAATCTGTGTAATACAGTATTATAGGTGTTTTATGGTAATATTACGATGATTGTTACGGGATGATATCTAAGGGAGGCAAATAGTCTCTCTAAGGGAGGCAAAAAAACGTCAGAAATGGACAAAATTTTCAAAATTCGGTCTCTGTAAGGGTCGATTTTCGAACTATGGCTCGGACGTACCCGTCATCTCGCAAACCTTGCACCCCACCCCCCGGGCCATGAGATCATCAACCAAAACGTTCACACGAAATATATTTCCTTGCACTGCCAGTCGTTCCTATTAATTAGTACTGCTACTAAAAGCTCGAAAGCTTCATTTTTTAGTACGATTGACATCAAAAGTTGTTTAAACTGTACTCTATTTTAAAGGCTTTTGTTCTTCAAAAGGTCTATATGTTTGAGTTAGGGAATTGCCGCAGGACACTTTTTGCCCGGCATTTCATGCTTTTCCGATTGTATTATTCATTCATTTCAAATCGACGACTTCTTTAAAAATCGTTTAAGCCAAAAATATCCCACTTTGTAAATTGTTATCGTGGGTCCCAAGGAATGGCCCCTTATTACAATGCGCCTTACTGTACTTTATCATAATGTTGAAAGATATTTTAATGGTTTAACCTTTCTTTCGTATCTCTCAGGCATCCTTTATGGCAGCTTTTCTATTGACGATCAATTATGCACTTCAAACATATTTAATTCTGAACGAGCGGCTTGGAATCACACCTAGTAATGTAAGGACAAAATCTTCTTTTTGCCTGATGACAACAGTGTAATTGGCTAAGAAAAACATTTTTGAAGGGTTGTTTACAATAGTTCCTTTGAAAGATCACCCCTGAATATCCTAGATGATATAATATATTACACCCTAATAATGTGAGCACAAAATCTTCTTTTTGCCTGATGACAACAGTTTAATTGGCTAAGAAGAACATTTTTGAAGGGTTGTTAACAACAGTTCCTTTGAAAGATCACCTCTGAATATCCTAGATGATATAATATATTTATACACCCTAATAAACCAGCTGCGCTGGAAGCTCCGGCTTAAGAGATTAAAAGATGTGAAAGATGAGCTTGTTGAGTTAGTTGTGTTAGAACGTTGCCCACAAACTGCTAATCAGAACAGATCAGAAAGCCCAGTAATAATTCTATTGCAGAGCGAGTATGAGAAATAATCTTAACGAATAAAAAAACCAGCTGGAAGTTTAGCTCTTCTAAGAGATTACACATGCACTTTCTTGCCTAAAGAACCAACCCTACCCCCGCCCACTCATCCTCGACTAAAAATTTCAAAATTGGAGCTAAAGGAGATAAACATTATTAGAAGTCAATATCTCCAAGTTCTTGATTTGATTGTCCAGATAAAGTTTCGGGGAGAAAAATAGCCTAAATTAGAGGTCACGGGCTTTTAGCATTATTTTTTCTGTTGGGATAATACTTGAGGGAGAGTAGGATAAACCAAATAAAATGGTACAATAGTGTGTATGTAATAAATAGAAAATAAAATAAATTCTAATCAACTGATGAATGCGTAAGCAAGAAACTTTAAGTATTGAAAAGAAATACAACGTTTCTTAATCTTTATATATCAAGCTCTGCTTATGTATTGAGCACTCTTAATTGTGCAGAGAAACACAAGAAGAAGTAATAAATAGTGGTATATTTGGAAAAAACCTGTTTCGGGTTTGAAAAATCTTCAAAAGGAACGGTCGCCCCAGCCAATGAAATGACGACAAAGTCCAAAAAATATCATTTTCAGTTATAACACTGTGAAAATTTCTCCGATCTTGTTCAAATTTACACAGGAATTGTGTTTTAGTATCCTTTACTGAATTCTCATAGTGATATGTTTGTAAAAATCTGTGTCGGGTTTGAAAAATCAAAGGAACGGTCGCCAGCCGCGATGATTACGACAAAGTCCAAAAACGATCATTTTCAGCCATAACACTGTGAAAATTACTCCAATCTTGTTCAAATTTACACAGGAATTGTTTTTTTGTATCCTTTACTGAATTCTCATAGTGATATGTTTGTAAAAAATCCGTGTCGGGTTTGAAAAATCAAAAGGAACGGTCGCCAGCCATGATGAAATTACGACAAAGTCCAAAAACGATCATTTTAAAGCCATAATACTGTGAAAATTTCTCCGATCTTGTTCAAATTTACACAGGAATTGTGTTTTAGTATCCTTTACTGAATTCTCATAGTGATATGTTTGTAAAAAATCTGTGTCGGGTTTGAAAAATCAAAGGAACGGTCGCCAGCCGCGATGAAATTACGACAAAGTCCAAAAACGATCATTTTCAGCCATAACACTGTGAAAATTACTCCAATCTTGTTCAAATTTACACAGGAATTGTTTTTTTGTATCCTTTACTGAATTCTCATAGTGATATGTTTGTAAAAAGTCCGTGTCGGGTTTGAAAAATCAAAGGAATGGTCGCCAGCCGCGATGCATGAAATTACGACAAAGTCCAAAAACGATCATTTTCAGCCATAACAATGTGAAAATTACTCCAATCTTGTTCAAATTTACACATTAATTGTTTTTTTGTATCCTTTACTGAATTCTCATAGTGATATGTTTGTAAAAAATCTGTGTCGGGTTTGAAAAATCAGAAGGAACGGTCGCCAGCCATGATGAAATTACGACAAAGTCCAAAAACGATCATTTTAAGCCATAATACTGTGAAAATTTCTCCAATCTTGTTCAAATTTACACAGGAATTGTGTTTTAATATCCTTTATTGAATTCTCATAGTGATATGTTTGTAAAATATCTGTGTCAGGTTTGAAAAATCAAAAGGAACGGTCGCCCAATGTTTTTTTTTTGTGCGTCCATAAAACTTGAGAAGTTAGCCATATGCAAGATTTAATCACTCGAGCAGCTGACGATTCATGGCCAAAATTTCTCCACATTGTTAGACCAGTATGCATCAAACTTCTCATAAATCATGTCCAAAACATCATGAATAATGATGAAAATGATCACTATCTTTCACTGAGATTTGCAGCTAAGCCCACTTTCGGCAGCCATCTTTTTCTAAATACTTTCGCGATATTATCGAAATCCAGATAATCCGTTTTTATTAAATCGGATTAGATAAACAAAAAAAAATGTCTTGACCGTCGTTGTTGTCGTCGTCGGACGAGAGAGAATTTAAGGCTCCTAGGCCGGAGCAATAATGTAAGCACAAAATCTTCTTTTTGCCTGATGACAACAGTGTAATTGGCTAAGAAGAACATTTTTGAAGGGTTGTTAACAATATTTCCTTAGTTAGAGAACCCCTGAATATCCTAGATGGTTACTTAACTATGTACACGCTTTTTTATAAGAACATCCAAATTTTATGAAACCTTTGGATACTCGGGGTACCTAAGGCACTCCCCAATGGTCGCATGAGGTTTCGCCCCTTAACGTAAATGTTTTTTAGGGTTTTTCGAAGCATTTTGATATAGAAAATGGGATGGGGCATGGTCAGATGGTCCCACTTGCTGAAAAATTGAAAATTTTTGAAAAAAACCTAATTTTTTAGCCAATTTTGATGATTTTGATGACGTCACAGAACTAAGAATTTGAATAACTTCTAGTAGGTAAAAGCCTTTGACTTCAAATTTTCACCAAATGTGTAAATCAATAAAAGGAAGCGATTGAAGAAAAAAAAATTAAGATATTTTGCTGACGTCAGCATATTTCAGCAAAAACGGTTTTTTTGCGAATTTTGCTGACGTTGTCGAGTGAGTAAACGTAATTATCGATGAAACCCAAATTCTCAAGGGAAAGTAATTACGAACTTGTTGCTCTCCATGGGAGAGCCTCGATAAAAAATTAATAGCTTTCTCCATCGTATGGTCATTAACTTGATCTCCAAATGAAAGTCATTAAATTTTTATCGAGGCTCTCCCATGGAGAGCAACAAGTTCGTAATTACTTTCCCTTGAGAATTTGGGTTTCATCGATAATTACGTTTACTCACTCGACACTCCCCACCATGAAACAATCAAAGTTCGAAAGGGTGTGTCAAAACAACAACAATTTTCTCAATACATAAGTAACTCTGACATCGTCAGAACCCAGTTGTCGAACATCACCAAATTGAAATGAATGTTGATCGTCACGAAATTGAACGAGTGTCTCTGACATCGTCAGAACCCAGTTGTCGAACATCACCAAATTGAAATGAATGTTGATCATCACGAAATTGAACGAGTGTTGCACATCACGAAATTGAACGAGTGTTGCACATCACGAAATTGAACGAGTGTTGCACATCACGAAATTGAACGAGTGTTGCACATCACGAAATTGAACGAGTGTTGCACATCACGAAATTGAACGAGTGTTGCACATCACGAAATTGAACGAGTGTTGCACATCACGAAATTGAACGAGTGTTGTACATCACGAAATTGAACGAGTGTTGTACATCACGAAATTGAACGAGTGTTGTACATCACGAAATTGAACGAGTGTTGCACATTACGAAATTGAACGAGTGTTGCACATCACGAAATTGAACGAGTGTTGTACATCACGAAATTGAACGAGTGTTGCACATCACGAAATTGAACGAGTGTTGCACATCACGAAATTGAACGAGTGTTGCACATCACGAAATTGAACGAGTGTTGCCATCACGAAATTGACGAGTGTTGCACATCACGAAATTGAACGAGTGTTGCACATCACGAAATTGAACGAGTGTTGCACATCACGAAATTGAACGAGTGTTGCACATCACGAAATTGAACGAGTGTTGCACATCACGAAATTGAACGAGTGTTGTACATCACGAAATTGAACGAGTTGATCACCAATGAATCTAAATAAACTCAGCTTCAGAGAAGTTATCATAGGTTCTCAACATAGAGACTTCATGCATAACGTTGGCTTTGCTCAGTCAACGATATTGTAACATCACCGATGTCAAATTTGAATGCCTTGTAACGTCGATGTGAAGCGTCGACGTCATCTTGTAGAAATCACGAACACGAGTAGTATCAGTAGTATGTACAGTAATGAAAATAAGTAATACATCACCTGGAATAAATGCAACGACGAAATCATCAGTTGCTCCAGTGGAAACGAGAGTCAGCGAGTGCAGCCATTGTACCGAGCTCTTTCATAATGTCAATCTCATCAAACGATCTGATGAGAACGAGTGAACGAATGGCGCGTTTGGTGAGTCGAAATGCTTGTTCCTGATGGTTTTTGTACTTGACAGTTGAAACTTGAATTTTTTTTTTTTCGTAGATCGCTTCCTTTCGTCAATTTACACTACTTGTGAAAATTTGAAATCAAAAGCTTTCTCTAACTTAAAGTTATTCAAGATTTTCTTTTTATGACGTCATCAAAATGGGGCAAAAATGAGGTTTTCTCGAAATTTTTCAATTATGGAGCAAGTGGGACCATCTGACCATGCCCCATCTCAATTCCTATATCAAAATACTTCGAAAAAACCTAAAAAAACATTTACGTTAAGGGGCGGAACCTCATGCGACCATTGGGGAGTGCCTTAGGTACCCCGAGTATTATAGCTGCCTGAGTTATTAAGCCTAAAAATGTTCTTAAATTGTTCTCATTTTCACCATTTTGTGAGGATGTTTGTGCGAATTCCCAAAAAAACAATTGAAACCTTTTGCGTTCTTTATATAGCTTTTCTTAATATAAAATAACGTGTACATCACTTAGACTGTATTCTTCCAGGGATATGTTATAGCGTAGCTGGATGAAGGACGAGAATTCCTTAGCGGATTGCTTCTTTGTCTTTTCTATTGTAAACTGTTCATAATAGAAATCCATCTCTGTCCCCTTGAGTGTTCTGTTTTTATAAGAAAAATGAAGCAGACAAAGTATTCATGCAGTACGTTTGCATGTATTTTGCTATGATGTACCCCAAAAGCTTCTTTGTAAATGAAATCTAATTTTATCAGCGTGTGTTTTGAATTTGAGAAGCTTATCATGATTTCTCTTTAAAAATTTTGGATGTAAATATTTTGACAAATATTATTTCAATTGACTTGAAATTTTTTCCATAATCAGACATACCGACTTGCTATCTGAAAATATCAGTTAGAAAGTGAGGCACCCCGCGGTGTAGCGCGGTATTTCAAATGAAAAAGAGCTATTTATTATCTTACAGAAGAAATTTCTTATAACTTTACTAATGAAAACAATGTTTTTCATTTTTTTTAAATTGTCATTCACCAATGTTTTACAGACCCTCTTGATAATCAAAAGTTTTTAATCGTGAACAATAAATGCAGCAGCAGAATCATTGGCTAAAAAGAAATCCAAATTTCACGAATTTGTAATTAAAAAATTTTAATTTCATATCAAATTTTAATGTCAGGGACAGAGATAGAACAAGGCTTTTTCAAATGTGCGTTATCCAGCTACGCTATAACATATCCCTGATTCTTCTAAAAGATGAATTTTCAAACTGATCTCTTCAAAGGTATAAGATGAGAATACAGTTTTCTAAAACATTTAAGCCATTGGTAATTTTCAGCTTTTTTGGTATACTTTGGTTTGTTGTGAGCGTATGTTGATTGGTACCGGGTGTCCCAGAAAAAAGTCCCCCTCTTTAAAGTGAATCTACTCGAGTTCTATCAATTGTTAAAGAGTCAATTATTTTGCATGGGAAATAGAACGGATAAAATTTTGAGGGGTTTATTGTCAAATTTGGTCTACTAGATATAAAATTTTAATTTAAATGCTAAAACATACTTTTCAAAAAAGTTGAAAAAAGGCGAAAAATGAGGGTATTAAAACACTTCTTTTCTCAACTTATTAGATATGTTTTTTTGTCGTAATAGTCACTCATGGTAGGCTGAGCTTATATAAGTGAAAAACGTTTTAAAAAAGTGGTTGATTTTGTCAAAATTCAGATTTTAGGGCCATTTTATACTTTCTGAAGCACAAAGTTATCTCAGAAATTATGTTTTTCAGATTTCTGAAAGGTCTGGCTGTTTTTAGATACCTTTACAGATTGAAAGGCTCTATTATGGGTGTCAATGAGAAATAGAAATTATTTTATGACAAGCATAATTCAACCCAAAATCTGCTAAAAGTGTCTCCTGTTGACTTCCTGAAAGCCCTTTAGTTTTGCTTCAATAAAAAGACTATGTTGATTATTTTCCTTATTCAGCTTTGAATTCAGAGCTGACTCAAGTTTTCAAAAAAGTCTTTCTGAAAAGTTATAACAAAACATTTAAATTTTCAAAACCGCATAACTCTGGCTATAGTATAATTGAGCTTTTGTCTTAAAATTTGGTACATAGTAACTTCAAAGGTAATATAAAACAACGTGGACAGACAATAGAACATAGAATGAAAGGTTACTCGGGATACACGTGGGGTATTTTTCTCAAATTTCAACAACCGCAGCAATTTTCCTAAAAAAAAGGCCCTAAAATCTTTTTGAAATTTTTCACTTATTTAAGCTCAACCTACTTATGAGTGACAATTAGGATCAATAAAAACATCTATACCATCATACTTTAAAAAATCCAAATGGCTTTTTTAAAGGGACATTACAGTACTTGAGACATCTGTAAACAAACTGTATGCAGCGGATACAAAATCAAAACAAATGTCACATGTCAAAATAAAACATCAAACCAAATAGGGCTAATTTTGATTGTTCAATTGTTTTACAAGTTTTTTTAGGACACGTGATTTTAATTGTTCTCTTTAATGACACGTGGTTCGCGCAATGTTTACATTTTACTACTTTAATGTCCCTTTAAGGTTTTAGAAAACTTTCCATGAACTTCATTTTTGTAACGGGTTAGAGAAACAAGGAAGACAAACCGTCGATCCTAATGGGCTTTTCCAGAAAAAAAATCTTACCCACTGTTTGAGGATATTGATTTTTCGAAGTATCGAACCCCCTGGATATCCTACTTTATTAGTAAAGACCCCCTAAAGCTCAACGATCTGTGTGTGATCTTTGGATTGATTTGCTAGTTTTGGGTTCAGTTGTTAAACTTTAGGTGGGTTTTGGCCTTCATTAACAGCTCTGTATTGCTTTCTTCATGTTAATTAATTTAGATTTTTAGAAAGATTCTTGGTCGCTGCAACTGGTCTAAAGTATTCCCAATCCTATCATGGTATGGTTCATTTTTACTGATTCTCTTTGTATTATTTATATTCGTCATCGTTCGACCGTAAGATCAGCTCGACTTTCCATGTGAAATATGGCTTTGACAAATATGTGCTGATAGAAACTGACGACAATCTCAGAACATATTAATTGCGTCTTAACAGTTGTTTCAGAGGGATAACCACCAGATAGAACGTTTTTGATGAACTTTGGGGTTCAGATAAAATTCGGTTTTTGATCAAGTGAATGTCACAAAATTATTTTTTATTTTCAAGCTGTATAACTAATCATCCATTCTTTTAAAGACGAACTGCCTACCAATAGCGTCAGTTTTTGTTGCATCGGTTCTGACATTTTTCATCTGGTTTTCCCTGATTTATTGTTTGTCCATATCTTAGGTTGTTTCCATTCTCCTTTTCGATGTTTATAATGTTCATTGACAGCCACGACCCCCCTGGTGCAGAATTCGACCTTGATGATGACATCTGCACATGGTATGTGTTTTTAAACGTCTATATAGTAATACGCTAAAACGTGTGTGTTTACAGCGTTTTCTAAAAAGTTTTCGAAAATCTAACAAAGCTCTACAAAGCCTCTTCACGGCGTTAAAATCAACCTTCTTCCCAAATTTATGTTATGAAACAAGAACAAAACAAACTAAAACGCAAGGTGATTTTGCACCTCTTTGAACCAAAATTTTGATTGATTTTTTTAGTCACTGCTCAATATTTAGCAACAAAGCACATAGTTATTTCTTTCTTTTTTTCAGGTGTTTCCCATTATTCTTCTACGAAAATGGCGTTTCATGCCCGGTAGGTTCTTTCAACTGTATGTTATGATGCTTTTCAAGTTCAATTGTAAAAAGGAATGGAATGAATGGTTTAAGAAGTCTTATTAGATTGTAGGGTTTTTATGCTTTTAATTTTTCTCCGATTACCCCCTAGGAATGTTCGTCCAGCCCCCTGTATGGATATAAAATGGAATGGCCCAATCGTTTGAATCAAGACAGAGCCACTTATTTATAGCTTTCATAGTCCTCGCTCCTCGTCCTCCTTCATCAAAGACTTCTTAGGACGAGTTTTAAAAAAATGACCCAAAATAATACGTGACATAATATTAATGCTCTTCCAAAACGTTTCGCTAAACAGAAAAAATGATTATCCCCCCTCTTTCAGAGTTCAACAGACATGACTCCTGAACACTTCAATTATTACACAACATACAAAGCCACTTTCCTGGCGCTCATTGCTATTACTATCATTGCAGTCTCGGTAAGTGGATTTTCTAAGGCATTCTTTTTTGTATCAAACATTTTTTTTTTATAAAGCATCCAAAAGTTTTGAAGCCTTCGGATGGTCTTAAATTTTTGAGTTTTGGGCTTAAAAATATTCTTAAGTTGTTCTTTTTTCATCATTTTGTGAGTATATTTCTTTGAAATTTCCTGAGCTCCTAAAAATTCGGGGGTTTTAAAGTCCGCAAAGCCTTTTATGTCTTGTTGACTTGTTCTTGGTATATTGGCCACTAAACCCTTACGCTCTTACATAGCTTTATAGGTTTATATACGTATAAAAAACGTGTATAAAGAAACATGTTTTTCCCCGTAAATACTAAAATACTGGAATGACCATTACTCAGTTACTTTAATTGATTACTAGTCATGGAAAGATCTGTATTGTTACTCTCTCAGATAACTCTCTTTCTATGTTTGTTTAATTCGGACATCGCTTCGTTGCCCCCCCCCCCTAAGACCATGTTCGCACGTAACCATTCCGTTTCGCTCCGAATAGAAATGAAGCTATTATGCTATTATATCGGTTAGAAGTGACGTAAATATTGAATTTCACCAATAGAATGGCTTCATTTCGTTTCGGAGCGAAACGGAACCGTAGCGCGTGAACGTTGGTCTAAATCTATTATTCTCTAGGTGGCAATAAAGAAGAGTAAATGAATATTTTGTAAACCATAGTGTGCAGAGGGGTCCAGCCCCCAGCATTTTTCAGAGGGGGGGGACTAAGGGAAAAAAACTCTTTTTTCAAGAAGGATAAAACCTTCCCCCACAGCATGATATATTTTTAACATAATTTAAAATATCCTCAACCTATCAGCTCTGCCCCCAGTTCTATTGCACAACACTCAGCCAACCCCAGTAGCAAGCTAGCCCACAGTATTTTTTGAAAAAATACAGCCCCCAATCAAGCAAAAATGGTTTAGCCCCCCCCCCCTAAGCTCAGGGGGGGGGGTGCATTCTATGTAAACTGAAGTCAGGAAAAGTATCAATGTTTTTGAAAGTCGATTCAATTTCAATTCCTCGTTTTAGGTCTTGTTCTATTCGGTGTTCAAGAAATTCAAACAGTTATTGATGGCAGGTGGTAGGATTTTATTTTTGACGTTCCTTAGATGTCGCGCTCAAAATATTCTGTCGATGCGATGTGTTTTCTTTTATAAACATAACACTTACAAGCATATGAAGGCTCAAATTTGCAAATTTCCCAAGCATATAACATACGCCAGCCGGAAATGTTTTTCAAGTCATACATTTTTCTATTCAAAAGGGATTGGAAGTGGTCAAGTAAAAAAAATACATAAAGACATTCCACGACTAGCCACATTCCACTGTTTGCTAAATTTAAATGCTTTTTGAATCGAATGTTTATGAAATTTCTGAAATTTTACAAAAAATTGGCTCGGGTAAATTATAAACATAAAAATTCATAAGCATATCATAAGCATAGGCTATGACTGAATGCTTTGAAAGCTTAAGCATACAGGAGCCTGGTCAAGAGGCATACACTTGCTTATAAAAAAAAAAAATTGGGGGTTTTTCTCACGTATCTTATAGGACTAGACAGTCAAGCTAATATGTAAATGCCAGCTTCCTTTTCTTGTAGGAATAATAGGCAGGATACAATATGAATCAATCGAAAATGTCCGCAATCGAACTTTCATATTATTTGGCGCTCTTTTCATATGCTGGATTTTTCGTAAGTTGACGGTCACAGTTTTCTCGTCATAGTATATACATCTAAAAATGTCTTTTTCCTAAAACAAAAGTTAGTTACAAAGATATTTACAAATAGACAAAATGTTCTAGGAGTTTTTATTTAAAGCTCCGGGGGGGGGGGTGGGTACTTAGGTAAATGGAGGGTACGGTATGTGCCGTCCTTAAGGGTAGCTATTTTGGATTCCTAAAGGCCCGCTAAGGGTCGGAAAAATCGGAAAATCAAATTTCTGTCCCACTGACAAGGATCGGAGAAACAGAAAATATTCAACTTTTTACCGCTGGAAAGATCGAAATTCGGTCAAATTTGGTCAAATTTGGTCAAAGCTTATCGAATAATAGAGCGTCGTTTATGAGAAATTCTTGATGACTGGGACTTTAAATTTTATCGAATAAGTGAGCGTATCGAGTAGTAGAACGTCGAATTAGAGAGCGTCCTATTAAGTTTCAATCATCCTTACTCATCATCAGTGAACAAAGTGGCATTTTTCCTTTTTTCTTTTTAGCCTTGATTCTTGGACTACTGTCATTACCGTTCTCATTCAAGATGAAAAAATACTTCGGTCTGTATGTCATCGAGGTAAGAATTATCTCTTATCTGATTTTCAATTACTGTTTATTCCCGAATATTCGACATTCCAATGCCTTTCCGGTAGAATTTATTTACTCAATTCAGGCAAGACTATCTTAAACTTTACGTTACTCAAACTTTAATTTTTCAAACTTCTCAACGTATTCAAAGTGGTCATCAGTTTCTGATTTCGATTAGGGTTTTTTAAAAGCGTAAAAGCTAATCGTTTTTATTTAACCTATGTTGAGCTAAAAAATAACGTAGGTAACCTTACTAAAGCCAGAAATAAAAAAAACAAAATCTGGGCTATTACCTCCCGTAACATGTAAGACCCGCGAGCGTAAAAGTAAGGGCGAATCGTGTGACTCTGAAATGGTATATTGAACTTATTTACAAACCAACTAAAATATAACCTTACTAAAGTTAACCATCACTGATGCGATGAAATGGTTTTCCGAAGAAACTAACCCATTCAAGAGTTCCTTTTCTAAAGGAAGGTACGCGTCACTAAATTTTAAATTAATTCTTTCAATTTTTCTAATTCTTTATAATAACCATTAGTATTGTTGTACCTTTTAATAGAACACTACGCTTTAAGGATTAGATCATATTTCCCACTTTTCTCACTTTCTAGGCATTGACGTCTCCAATGCAAGGGTTTCTCAATTCCATTGTTTATGGTTGGTACAATTTACGATACCGTGGTGGTACCCAGGAGATCAGCCAAAGTGATGAACGAAGACCGTTAATCGACCCCTCTAACAGAAGACAACGATCTCCAACACCTGCGAACTTTTCTTCTGACAATGACGATGAAGAGGAGTTGAGTCAAGATTTCTGGTCAACCATGACTTGAATAACGACATTGGTTTAACTTTTTCATTCAAATGATTTCCCAGACTATAACTTATGAAGATAGAGCTAAAAATGGACAGAGCTAAGTGATCGATCCTTCCAACAAACGACAACGAGTTTCAACGCCTGCGAACTTTTCTTCTGACCATGATGATGAAGAGGAACTGAGTCGATATTTCTGGTTCATCATGACTTGAATAACTACATTGCGTTACCTTTTTAGCTGGATTAGCGACTGTAACATGAAGGTAGAGCATCCAGCTACGGTGCGCAAGTTTGTGGGTTCGATCCCCAACCGGGTCATACCAAAGATTCCTAAAATGGTACTTGATGCCTCTCTGCTTGATGCTCAGCAACTAAAGAGACGGATCAAGGCTAAGTGGAGAAATCCACGGAAAGGAGTGGCGCCCTACCTTCGGGTAGACAGCTATATGAAAAAAGAGCCTTCGGGTCGCCCTCGACTGTGGTCGCAAACCTACTTACTTTTAGCTGGTTAAACTGAGTGATTAAAAATCTTAGCTTTTCAATTTAATCAATTCCCCAACCTTAGCTTATGAATATAATGCTATAAATGGACGGAGCTTACTGATCAATCCTGCCAGTAAAAACATATGTGTTCAAACTTTTCTTCCAACCATGATTATGATGAAGAACTGAGAAAAGATTTCTGGTCAACCATCCCAGCTGCCATACAACGTTGTTTCAACGTTTATTTAACGTTCACAACGTCCATATAACGTTAGATGAACGTTGAAATAACGTTGTGTGCCAGCTGGGATGATGAATTATAAAGAAGTAAATAGAAGGCTGGCAAAAATCTTAACAACATTTCTTGTAGTTAAGAAATTTTAATATAGATGAAAGATTTGACGTATGTATTAAATTGGCGAATATATTAAGAAATTCTTTATTTAAAAAAAAAGACGCCTAGAAAACCTTTTAAAGCAGTTTTTCAAAGTTAGATTACGACAATCTCTACTTTAATATCTTGTAGGACTTCCTTGCAACAGTCTAAAAAAACTTTTTTTTCAGCGGTACAGAAATACAGTTCTTCATCCATATTTGATTAAAATATGCTGAAGTGACGAATTCTTTCTGAAAGATCACCTTTTCCCACCATTGTCTCTTAAAATTTGGTCGTTCAATAGCTGCAGCATATTCATGACAAGTCTTGATGATATTTTTGTCAAATATTTGAATTATAAGATGTAAATATTCTGATAGATGTTCTCACTGGCTGAGATTTCTTTTGTAAACGAAGCTTAATTTGATATTAAAATTGTAAATACATGATGGAGAATGAACTGAATAAGTAATATTGATTTTAAATCATTTTGCTTCTAAGCCAAATTTTCTAAATACCCATATAGTGCTATGATATTATGTTTTTTTTTAAAGAAAAATCAACCGAAATATTCTTAAAACTTTCCAACAATATTCCTTCAAAAACTCATTTTTTTAATAATTTTACTTTCGAGAGTAGGAGCCCCAGTTTGAGGTATAGACAATGGTACCGTTGGAAAGCTCGCTTTCTCAGTTTTTGCTAGCTTTGTTTTTAGTGCATAGGTATTCACGAAATACTCTTTCCGGGGTTACAGTTATTCCTTTGGATACCAATTAAGTCGTACACGCTTTTTTTTTATAAGAATACATTTTATAAGAATGTCCATGATGAAAATGGCCAAAAAAATTAAGAATATGCTAAGAATATAAGCATCATAGAATTTTGCTACTCAAGCTAAATGCCATTTTTATAGCATTTTCAATTATAAATTGACAATCTCGAATTACCCCCAAATAAACTCACTCATTTCACAAAAATGCCTTATACAGTACACAGTACTAGACGTATGTATTAAATGTTAAATCTAGTCTGAATTAGGACCCTAACCTAAGAATATGCTGTAAGAATATTTTAGTATGATTTTCCCAAAAAAGTGAAGAATATTCATGAAAAAATGGATTTACACCATTCTTATAAAAAAAGCGTGTATTTAACCAGCAAGCTAGGTCAATTATTTTAGATGTTGCCTCGTAAAAAATGCATCGATAAATGACGTTTGACGTCGATTATTACCATGACTAAAATCTTGGACGTCGAAAAAATGTGGAAACTACCGACCCTATAGATTTTGTTATCTGATGATAGACTCTACTGTTTTGCATGTTTGTGTCAAAAATCTAAAAAGACTAAAGAACTAAGCCAATGGTCATTTCGTCAAGAAGCAATGATATTTGAATTGGAGGTTTTATCTCACTACCCGTACTCTTGTCTCAAGAAAGGACGCCCCCCCCGCTAATTGTTAAGAGAAAAAAAATCCACCCACCGCTCTTATTAAGACCCCCCCCCCCCCCCCGCTAATTAAATTCGAATAATTCAATATTTTATTACAGTGTAGATAGACCTTAAGCTAGTTAAAAGTTTCCTTTTTGTTAGTATTGGTTCATATTTTACTTGTTCATTTGTCAATATTACGTGTTATCAGTCAAAAAATTATGCCTTCAAATAACCCCCCCCCCTGCTTATTAGAATTTAGAAAATTTTCCTACCCCCTGCATATTCGGACCTGTTCGGGAGACAGGAGTATGGCTCTGATAGTGCTGTAAAAAAGATGTCTACACAAGGAAAGCCATACGAAACGTACACGGAACAAAAGGACAAGGAATAAACGTACACGGAACAAACTGACAAAGGAAAAACTGAAAAAGAAGAAGAAAAAGAAGAGCGAAGCAGAAAGCAAAGACATTTTTCACTTTAACAGTATCGAGTATCTTTCGGTGAATTCATTGTCTCACTCAGTGTTATTTTATTTAAAACTCCTTTTTAAATCTTTAACCCTATTAGCCCCAGGGGGGGGGGGGTAGAATCTACCACGCTGGAGTTCTTTTGTTTATATCTCGGAGAAAAATTTTTCAAACGACTTGAAACTTTCTGACTTTTAATAAAATCTTATTAAGAGTACTTGTACAAATTTTTAGGGTCATAGATTGTCCAGATCAGGTTTTATGACTTAATTGTGAAACATGACATAAAACCCGGCTAAAATCCTTAAAACTCAAAATTTTAAAGTGCTGATAACTTCTAAACTATTTATTCAATCATTTTCAAATTTTTACACGTGATAGGCATTGATAATACAAATTTAAAAAATCTAAAGAAAATTTTTGAAAATGATGACGTCATGGAAATTGCAAAACCGGCAATTATGTTAAAGAACAGTCTTTTACCTTTCAGAATCTTCAAACAGAATCGAAATATCTTTATTGGTTCGACTGTAATAGACATTTTTGTAAACCATATATTTGGGCTTTTTCCGGCAGGTGGAAATTTTGTGATGACGTCATCAGTTTTTGAATGACGTCATCAAATTTTTTTTTCTTCCTGGAAAATTGTATCATGATGGAGAACATATGTACCAAATTTCATGGCCATAGCTCTTCTAGATCGAAAATAATCGAGGGTGGTAGATTCTACTCCCCTGGGGATACAAAAGTCAAAAAAGCTTGGGGCTAATAGGGTTAATATCATCTTAATTTATTAAGACAAAGATTATAGATATTTAGTGTAATGTCTTATTTTGATTTGGTTGCACATCACAAGGCTTCTTATGTTTTACTTATCTTAATTTATAACATAAAGAACGATATAAAATAAAAGGAAGGATTTCGTTCCAGTATCACCGAATTTTTCGAATTTGCCTGGGTTTTTGCTGTACTGTACCGGTATTGGAAAAAAAAACTTGGTAATACAAGAAAATATATATTCTCCCCTCCCGCTCTAAGCCTGGGGGGTACTAGGGTTGGAGGATGAGGGGTATGTGCGGACGGGACCTCCGAAAACCGACCCTTAGAGAGAGTGAATTTTGCTAAAAAGGTGACCCTTTAATTTTTTTTTCGATTTTTGAAAAAGGTTAACCTTATTAAAGAGACTTTTTTATAATTTTTTCTCTCGAAATCAAAACAATTTCCTAAAGTAAAGTTTCCTAAAGAGTTTTCCGACCCTTATAGAGACTTTTTTTAAACTTTCTGAATTTTCCGACCCTTACAGAGACTTTGAAAGGTGAAAACACCGACCCTTACCGTCCGCACATACCCAGCACCTATTATTGCTAGGTACCCCCTCTCTCAGCTCCTAAATTTAACAGATTTTCTTGTTTGAATAACAAGTTATGTGACCTATAAGTATAATGTCATTTGCTTTACAAAAGGGGTATGCTATTTAAAGGCAATTCTCGATCCTCTCGACGATTAAAGGCCATCACAAAAAATCATTTTTCCTTATTTGGAAACCGAAAGTTTTAACATTTTCTAATCACGAGTTTTACACTTAGAATTGGTGATTCTTTCTCTTCTCTCTATTACGACATCAAGTTTGCTTTAGAAACAATTTTCTCACATTTGTCATAGCACTAAAGAATGCTGACGTCAGCTTATTTCCTTATCAAGCCAATACTCAGTTGACAGTATCAGATTATATTTGGATATGTAAACGTTACGTAATGTTGTTTCTCAACTTATGATCCAAATTTTAGCCTGGACATATGTAACTTGATGACAGAAAGAGTTTTACATCCATTTCTTAGGAAGGAATTTCACATTTTTATACTTTAAAAGAGGAAAATTTGGCGGAATTAGCCTAATCCGCCAACTTAAGTCCTGCCAATTTAAGTTCCTGCGAATTAAATTCTTTTCGGCCATCTGCCAAATTAAAATCATTTTATTCATCCCCAAAATGAATATGATGTTTGATATTTCAGGCTTTAAAATTTTTAAAATCTTTTATCTTATTTCATAGCGTGTTATTCATACGCCAAATTAAATTCCCTCCAAGTTAATTTTTCCAGGCATCTCCCAATTCCCTATAAAAACTTTTTGACCGTCCGCCAAATTAGATTACCGCCAAAATTTTTTTTCCTTTTTAAGGTAGTGCCCGCTATTTGAAGATTTTTTTCATACCGCGAGTCTCAAGTAAACTTCGATAGCCTTCATATTGTCATCAGTATTTGTGATGTTCATTTTTTTTAAATCGTTAGGAAAAATCATGAGAATTTTTCGTTGTTTGTTTTTGTTTCGAGAATATTCTTCGCAATGCAATTTGGATCATACTCATTTTGTAAACGTGTGGTGCAATTTGAAGCATTTGAACTTTTTCCATTCCACAGCTAGAATTTAAACTTCATAATTTGATTCCTTGCTCGGTAATAAAATGGTAAAAGTAGAATTTTTTTAATTGTTATTTCAATTAATTTTAAATAGCTTTGTTTGGACTAAATAATATACTAAAATTATATGATTCCCTTTGCTTGGGTAATGGGTCCTAATCCGCACAAGAAGCTCCAGAATCTTTTTGAAGTTTCAAGCGCTGCCTGAATACTGCTGGTTTGGTGCATGCAACATCTTAGATACTATAATACATAGTGCTGACACTCGAACCTGGGGAAGCATTGTTATCGACGTGAGTGTCTCCACACAACACATTGTCAGGCTCGTTAATCTTTTTTTATAAGAACAACGAGGCTCTAAATTGTCAAAAAAATAAGAAGACTTTAAAGAACAATGTTGCACCTGGAATTGCAGAATTTCAAGAAATTCAGTTAAAAATGTGCCAAAAGAATAAGAACAACCAAGCCTGGAACAAAAATTTACTGGTTCTTGTAAAAAATAGAGTGTACATTTTTTCTTGTATCAAAGTATGGGTATATGAGTTATAAGAAAACTGAGGCACAAAAATGCCAAAAAACAAGAACAATTTAAGAACACTGCTGTAATTCTAAGCGAATAATGGTGAAAGTTACTAAAATTGTGGTACCAAATGAAAAACATTAATTAAGCCCTAGATATCAGAACAGAATAAGAACAATATAGGCTAAAAGTGCCAAAAATAAGAACAGCCGAGCCTCATCGAAATTTCCATGAAAATTTTTTTGCCCTACATAAGGCGTACAAACTTTCGCGAGCAGAAACTTTCGCGAGGTCAAAAAATCGTGAAATCTACGACATTTACTTTCGTGAATTCGACAAAAAATATTTTTTCGCGAGCATAAACTTTCGCGAATTAGGTATATTTTAAGTACAAATTTTCGGTGTATGAAACTAGTGTTTTTACCGTTCAAATGCACTCAAACCACATTTGATGGACTTTTGCATAATTTCTACTCTAAATTTTATACTTGTCATCATTAAAGATAAGAGCTAAAATTCGCGAAAATCGCGAAAGTTTCTGCTCGCGAAAGTTTCTGCTCGCGAAAGTTTGTACGCCTAAAGTATTGCCTTTGTATGAAAATCAGATACAATGAAAACTAACTGAATGTCAATGTTGTTTTCCGTCAATGTTGTCTTCAAAACATATGACATTATCAAACCTTTTCTTCATCATATTTTCAACCTCTCCTTAAAACAAGGCATATTTCCGAATGAATTAAAAATTGCTAAAGTTACACCCGTTTTTAAAACAGGAGACAAAAATGACCCAGGGAATTATAGGCCAATCTCAGTTTTACCATGCTTTTCAAAACTCCTCGAGAAAATCATGTACAACAGGCTCTATGACTATCTTCAGCAGCATAAAATTCTATATCAAAAACAATTTGGCTTCCAACAAAAACACTCGACTGAACACGCTCTACTCGAATTAATCAGTGAAATTTCAAATTCTTTCGAAAAGAATAAATTCACCATTGGTATTTTCATTGACCTTTCAAAAGCATTTGACACTGTTAACCATGACATACTAATCTCAAAAATGGAACGATACGGAATAACAGGTACTAACTTAGACTGGTTTAAAAACTATTTGACTGGACGTAGACAATGTGTGGCATATGACAACTCGACAAAATTGACTGTGGGGTTCCCCAAGGCTCAATCCTGGGACCGCTACTATTCCTGATTTACATAAACGATCTACATAACACATCGAAACTACTTGATTTTATACTATTTGCTGACGATACTAATCTTTTCTATTCAAACAAAGACCTAAAAACACTTTTTAAAGTAGTTAACAATGAACTTAACCTTATAAATAACTGGTTTGTCGCTAACAAATTATCACTGAATGTTAAAAAAACGAAGTACATACTTTTCTGTAAACGCAGTAAAGTTGACGACCTACCTTTAAGACTCCCTTCCTTACGAATTAACGATACAGAAATTAAACGAGTTTACGATACAAGCTTCCTTGGAGTAATAATTGACGAATCCTTAAATTGGAATAAACACATTAAAACCATTGAAAATAAGATCTCTAAAAACATCGGAGTTCTTTTTAAAGCTAAGCAAGTCCTTGAACTAAACTCGCTCAAAAAACTTTACTTTGCATTTATTCATAGTTATTTAAATTATTGTAACATAATATGGGGTAGTACTTTTAAATCGAACTTAAAAAAACTCTTTAGTAAACAAAAACATGCACTCCGCATCATGTTTGGTGTAAATAAATTTAGTCCGGTTAATCATCACTTTAAAGACTTAGGTGCGCTTAATATCTATCAAATAAACATCTACCAGACAATTGCATTTATGCAAAGCGTTAAAACTAAAACCTGTCCTGACTTATTTTTTAACCAATTTCCTCAAATAAATCATATATACCAAACAAGATACTCAAAAAATGCTTTTAAAATACAGGGTGCACGATTAGATGTCAAAAGGTTTGCTATTAGATATAGGGGTCCTTTTATGTGGAACAATGTTCTTAGTAGTGATCTCAAAGAAACTTGTGGAGAAAAATCAAAACTATGTTTCCAAAAGGCTGTAAAGAAATATATTTTTTAACACAGATGTTGAGAAATATTACTAAATGACAATTTATCACATAGGTGTAAATAAATTATATAATCCTTTTTTTCATTCTTTTATTTCTCTTTTTCTATTATATGAAACATGTAGCAGATGTAAATAAACACTTTCGCAATCAAGGGGATAGGTGAAAAGGTAGCAATGCCTTCTTCTATCTCCTGCGAATGTTTTTAGCGTAAACATTTTTTTTATCTCACAAACAATAGCTATAAAACTTTTAACGTGTAATTTTATGATAGCTTAGTGATTAAACGCAAATAATTAAACGGAAAAAAAAAAAAAAAAAAAAAAAAAAAAAAAAAAGCAAACAGATTATGTTTTTCTATTTTTTCTCATTCTAATAAGGCTAAATTTCTCAATAATAATTGTCCACACGAGGGTCACAAACTCCAACAAATTTGGTTTTATTTCCCTTAAATTTCAAGTCTTATTGCGGTATATGTGTACCAGTCATCCCACAAACTTTAGTACCCACGAGACGAAGACCAAGATTCTGTTATAGCCGGTATTGGAGAAAATGTCCGAACATGGGGGCGGTGGAGGATATATTGTCCGGGGGGTAGCGAAAAATCATCAAAATTTGCCTTGTCCAGGGGGTAATTTGGGTTGTCCTAGGGGTCAACTAATGCTTGTCCTATCCTTCATCCCCATATTCAATTTTTTTCTGTTGTAGCCGGTATTTTTAGCTTTTTGTATAATAACTTAACAGGATGAAAGAATTCGAAAAATAATTTGATATGAGACATGTTGTAACAAATCATGCTTGATCATGTATGTTTGTACTAACTCAACCCTCTATTTATCTTTAAAAAGGTATATCTTTGCAACAACTAAAATGCAACAAGCATAAAAATAAACATATCCATGGATTGTTTATATAATATCAAAACGCGTCATGTAAAAGAATTTTTCTCCCTTTTTATTAATCGATGAAGATGTATAACCTATTTTGGAATCGAAGCATTATACCACATGATCTTTGAACTGCGCATGCCCACAAAATTTGTCATTGTTTCACTGCGTTCGTATAAAATCAAGGAGTTTTGCGTAAAGCCACTTAAATACTAAGAGCTATCTTCTGGAAGGGGGAAGATAGTAAGGGACACAACATAACATCAAAAATAACATACACACATACTGAGCACTTGAGAACAAGCTGCTGGCCAGCTACCGTCCTATACATAAGAATAGCATAAGAATACACAACCCTTTGGAACAAGAAAAAGAAGAATAAAGTCGAGAAATATTTAATGGTATTAATTTAACGAAAAAACAGAAACAGGAACAATGAAGATTAGTATATTTTTATTAGTGGCATTGGTTATACAATGTTTTGCAAACGAATCAGTTCCACGTTATTTCCGGCGCGGTGATTTTTATCCCCGGAAAGGAGAACGTGACTACCGTCGATCGGAGGTGAAGTCAAGTGGCGCAATCCGTGATATTATCCGTCGTAACTCACCGCGTTTCCGTAAAGTGTTGGTTCGTAACACAAATAACGAGATTGTTTACGCGAACGAAGATTGTCGTTTGATGACGTCACGAGCGAAAAGCAAACTTGATGTTTTGGGCAGTTTAGTGCGCACGCGTATGGGACAACAATTGCGCGTCGAGAAATCGTGGACGGATAATGTCGATCGAAATGATTACTCTTCACTACATTACGAGGGTAAGCAGGCTTTTTGAAGCATGATCATGTTTTTTCACGCCTGCTCTTTTGGCGTCTAGGAGTCTATATATGTTCAATAAAGTAGACTTGCTCGTATCATTCTTTCAAAATTTTCTAGTTATTAGATCGGGTAAAGTAAAGCTATGATTACTCAGGCTTTCAGCGGGTTTGTAAAATAAATTAGAAATGCTACAAGGTATAATAAGGCTACTTCTTTGTAAAAAAAAACTACTAGATTACAATGAAGCACATATCATTGTTAGCGATACTGAGTAATCGAAACTCGAGCGTAGGTGTAGCGGAAACCTCATTTTTATCTTTCTGAAGCAAGACCAAAATGACTGAAACGTCAAAACTGATTCTTGCCATATTATTAATACATTTAAAAATTTTGTCCTACTCCCATGATTTTGCATCGGACATGCAACTTGAAGCTTCTTAGAAGTGTCCCTCTTCTTCGAACGATTATAAACTTTTCACAGCACTCAATTGCGAGTCACTTTTCAAGGTTTTATTTACTTTGGGAAACACTAGAGTCAGTAAAAAATAAAATTTGCGAAATAACCGCACCGGAAAGGTTATTAAAACACGCTCGTGGAAAGCTCGAGGTTACTGAAGTGAAGGCTATAAGTGAAAAATGCCCAAGTCGAAAATCAAAATCATGACGCTGCGGGTCCCGGTCGTGAAGGTCTTTAAAGGAAAACTACCCCTTTGCTTCGAAAGTTTTATTCATTTTTTTTATAAATGTTTCTTTTATAGGTTTCTTTTTACCAGGCTCGGAACCCAGTTAAGGATCCTTATACTCTAAGAAAACATGTTAAGGTTAAAACTCAAAAAGCTTTCACAGCTTGTTGGCTACTTACTTTAAACGAGGAATGGCGATCTTTTTTCGATATAGTTTTTTTTCTCAAAAAAACGTCACAAACAAAACCTTCTACGTGACCAATATATTATTTGGCAGCAAATTTCTTTTATTTGAGAAGGTAAGAAAAAGACTCCTTTCAATCATCTTTAATCTTTAATCATCTTTTAAACCAACTTATTTACGTTGGTTTTGAGATAAAAATTTTGACTTTGTGGGCTCTCACGGGAATGTTTATGTCGGGCTTAAAAATATGTGAGAGAATAAAAATCCTTTTTTAGGGTAAAAAAAATTTATTTTCATAAGATTGCAACCAAAGTTTACAAGGCCAACAACCTTATAATAGTCTATTCAAAACCCGGGGGGTATTCGATTTCTAAACGACGGCATGTGCTGCCAAAAAATTCACTTTCAAAATCGGACCGTTACAGTGCAGCTCTTGAGCAGTGAAAAGGTGCATTTTACCTAATGTTTCTCACCCTTACAGTGTAGTTTGATTGCATATCTTACTTTGCTAAAGCCACCTGAAAAAGAGCCTGAGATAACGTGCAAAAGAAATCAAAATGGGTGCGAGTCAAAACTATAAAGATACATCAGGTTTTTACTGTCAAACTTAGGATTCAACAATCCCCAAACACACCCTTACAGTGTATCTAGCTAAAAGAAGACCCTTGTACCTTGTAGTGCACTCTATCAAAAGTACACCCTTACAGTCCATTTCGAAAAACCTACCCTAAAGGGCGGACCATGCCGTGGGTCGGACCATATGAGTGCTTTCCCCAGGATTCACAACAAATTAGAAATTTGATCGTTGACTAAAACCTTGTCTACCTTTATGATGTGCAAGATCACTTGAAAAGTGGAGAGGCGGTTATTATATTTGGCTCTTTTTCTGTAAGGACTGCGAAAACCACAACCATGCCAATAGCTTAGGGAGACAATGAGTTTCCTGTGTGGAACTAATTCACATTACGGTAAATTCTTTGCTTTGGGTTTCTGAAATTAATTCGTCGATTGGGACTTACTTCAAACTCAATAGTCATTTTTCATAATCATCAGTACAATCTTTTCTGCTAGCTGCTAAAAAATGTTATGTTTCTTTTGTGTAGCCCAGTCCTCCTTGGCTGATAACTTTATCATCTTCACATTCTAAGTAAAGACCACGAAGAAAAATTTGTTTTCAAAATTTTCAAATTTGATTACGAAAACAAATAGAAAAGCAAGAGAATTCGTCAGGGATTCAATGTTATTTATTAACTGAATAAAAAGTCAAACAAGGATATAAGGTATTACACCCTATAACATCAAACATTGAAAACATGAAATATCAAAACTTATTACCTGTTTATTTTTGTTTTGTTTGTTTGAGGGGATCGTGAGGGATGAAATTTCGAGATCCGTTCAAACGTGTTCTACAGTTATTTTTCTACTACCTTTTTTATCGTTTACATAATATCTTAAAGCGGTATCGAAAAGTTAAACCTTTTTATTGACGGTTTTCGACACCATAATTTTAATCCTAATGACTTCTCGATGATCAAGTATTTAGCGAAATATGGTGAAAAATAGAAAAATAGCCAATAGTTCACGCCGTGCTTGTCTTTCAAAATATCGCTCCCTTCCCCAAATAAGTTTGACTATAAGTGCGGTCAAAAATACTTTTTACGAATTGTTTAGGTTAGCGGAATTTTGTTTTGTCACGTTCTTAATGTTTCCTCCGGTGACCTTAACTCTTATCTTGTTTATCCATTTTCGTAATTCTGTGCCATAATGGCGAAACTATACAAAATCATTTGATCAATAATATACAGTATCTGCTGACACAATGAAAATTATGAAACTGTATCACTGTTTACTTTCCATGGAACAAGTTATTTCATGAATTCAAGGGACTGCAAAAACAGTTATTTTATTACAAAATGTTTACAAAATGTTATACTTACTCTATGGTTGCACTCGGATCCCAAAAAAGCTTGTTTAAAAGTTATCCACTCTTTTCCCTTTATGTTCAGTTGACCAAACCACCTGATGAAAAGTCACACAACCACAATACGTACAGTTGACTCTCGCTAATTCGAACTCGAACTGTAAATATAATTTGTTCGAAATGTAGAGATATTCGAATTAAAGAAAGAATTTTACGTAGGTTTCTTTTTGATAGGGACTGAGAATTAGTTCGAATTATGAAAAGATTCGAATAATAGAAGTTCGAATTAGGGAGAGTCTACTGAATGCAAATTCCACTTAATAGAGTCTCAAATGCGGATACTCATTCCCAAACACGCAAGCGAGCTGATTGCACTCTAGAGAGATAAAATCTTCACATTCAAGTTATTTTTATTTCTTCTTTCTCTTCAGGTCGTGCTTTCAAAGTGCGTCTTCAAAGTGGTCAAACGAATCGATTGAGTGATTTGATGAAAACGGCCATCACAGCTGGTTTTGATTGGGTGTATTATGAAGATGATTCTTTCATCCACATCTCCGTTGTTCCTGACGGTATGTTGAATCTCAACCTCGTCCCCGTGTATCCCAGGCTTTATTTATGTTACTGATTTACGCTAGAGAATTATCTAGCTGATAATACGCAGAGAACGAAGTTGTTGAATCTTACTATTTGGTCTAGCATACGAATTTGGTACGCCTCTTGGACAATGCTGTAATTTTGAACTTCTGTTCAGAATTAAAGAGCTGGTTTCAACAATAGAACGAACCTATCCATTTAAATCAAATTAGATCTTTTTCTCATGCGGTGGCGAATTACCTTTAGCTTAGCGGACCATTCTCTTTCTTTCTTTCCCTTTCTATTGATACTGCTTCTCATTATTAATTCATTTCCCCTGTTTCAGTTTGTCAAACCAAATTGGATTTGGCAATCGTTGTGGATACATCAGGCAGTGTTGGTTATAACAACTTCAAAAAGATCCAAGAATTCTTAAAGAACTTGGTTGATTTCTTCAATATTGGTCAAAGCGAAACTCACATCGCTCTTATTTCTTACTCATGGTCGGTAAGTGAAAGCTTTCTTAGAGTTTTAAGGGAGAGGTTTCATGGTTGGCGGAGAAGCGAAATCAAGCCTTTTTCGAACGGAGTAGTGGACTTCGACGACAATCTGGATACAATTTTGGAAATTTGGTTCTTTGTCGGAGACGGAAAACCCTAGTTTTACATGGACTACTGTAAGATCAAGAAAATAAAATTCTAACAAAATGTAACTATCCAAGCGATTTTTCAATTAGATTACAAAAGATCTTCTTTTCGAGAATCTCGAAACTCTTTGGCAAATAAATGTAGGACTTTCTCCATTTTCCAATCCAACATTTTCGGGCATTGTTAAAAATGACTTTAATATTACCTGCATACCTTCTTGTACTCATCCCTTACAGGTACGCGTAGAGTTCCGATTGACACAACATTACAGCAAATACGGATTAAAAGATGCCATCAACCGTATGTGGTATCAAGGCTCAAGCACTCGAACTGGAGATGCCTTGATGACGTTAAAGAATGACGTCTTCACCACGGCCAGAGGAATGCGAGCTGATAAAAGTATACCCAAGGCGAGTATTTCCTTTTTGGTCTCAGTACCAGTTGAGGAGAGTATTCTTTTAGCCATAATTATTATAAGGAAACGAAGACTCTTCGTCGTAAACTTTGAACTCCCTCAGGTAAACTGTTCAAAAGGGAAGTCATATTCCTTATATATCGAATTAAATCTACTTTGAATTTTGGTGAGTTGAAAATGTTATAAAGTCTTTCTTTAGCCAAAAATTCCAATAATTCTTTCGTGATATTACGTGAAACCCCAAGTACAGATACGGTATCACCCCTGGTTTCTTTAATATTGAAGTTTCCATTACTCGAACTTACACGAGGAACTCAGTCAGCCAACTTGTTCCAATCGTGGAGGTTCGAATTATAGAGACTCCACTATAGGATTTAGACTCGACTCAGCAAATTCTTTATCTCTAGAGAATCCATTTAATTTAAATTTCTTCCTACTCCACCAACAGATCGGTATCCTTATGACGGATGGTAAATCGAACGGTGGAGGGAGATCAGTATACGATGCAGCACAACAACTGAAAAATGTTGGAATCAACATGTTTGTTATCGGTGTCACCAACAAGTGAGTTGACTTTCAATAATACACATTTTTTTATAAGAACAATTTTATAAGAACACGAGGCTCAAGTTGTCAAAAATTTCTAATTTCAGAAATGTCTGAGGAAATGCTGATTAAAAGCCCCTTTTCTATAAATAAGTTAAGAACAGTCCAGCCACAACCAAAATTTACTAGTTCTTATAAAAACTTGAAAAGCTTACACTCATCTTACGTAAATTGTGCAGGTTTCACTCTTGGTTAAGGCTCGATATATTTTGATTTATTATCGAAATGTTCGTTATAGCTTTCAACTAATTAACAAAAAGTGTGTTAAAGGTTTTATTTTTACATAAGTGTTCCCGTTTCATATCAGACACATATTTCATATCGGGACAGTGTCTGCCTATTGTTCTATTATGCTGATATAAACAAAAAATATTTTCCTTTTCCTCTTTCTGACCAAACTTGCTCCACATCCGTGTCAATCCAATGTGAAAAAGCTTGTGAATTAAAGTTGATGAGTAAGCAAACGATATCACTCATATTTAAAAACAAAACCTTTAATTTCGATACTTGGAATATATGTTTTATGCATGTCTCTTGATGAAAACTCTAAACTGTTTTCACTCATCTTTAATTCACATCTCTGTTTTCTTCTACCCTTCTTCAGCGTGAACCGAAACGAGATCAATGCGATCGCTTCACCGCCCGTCAATGAGCATTACTTCGCCATCAACGGGTTCAACGACCTATCCAGCTTCGTCGATCAGATCAGTGCAAAGTCTTGCGACGGTAAACATCATTCATCAAGATGGTTTGAAGTCTTTCGCCATTTTTATATTCGGGCATGTTTCCTGCATAGAATTCATCCTATTGTTGAGGATTTTGCTTGTAGTAGTGAGGTTCGGTACTGAATCGGCAGTACTAAGTCGTATTTCTAGAAGGGAAAACTAAACGTATAACATCTCAATTTATAATTTGCTTATTTTCACGACTTTTTATGATTTTCCTTTACTGACAGAGGGTGCTCAAATCAACACGTGTGAGAATGCCGTTACACAAGTCGAAGGAGGATCATTCAAATATTTCCGCGTTCAACTCAAACCGACCGTTGAAAGAGTTTCCGTTGAAGTCATCGATCGATCAGGTACACATTAGGAAACCTGTCTCCCTCTATTCTTTATAAGAACCAGTATAATTTTTTTGCTGACGATCAGCTGTTTGGCTCGTTGTGCCTTAAATTGTTCTTAGCATCAAAATTGAGGTATTTTACCCAGCTGGCACACAACGTTGTTTTAACGTTCATCTAACGTTATATGGACGTTGTGAGCGTTAGATTAACGTTGAAACAACGTCGTGTGCCAGCTGGGTAGGCTCTGTATCTGATGTCTAAGGTTGATTCTTAAAAATTATTTTTAATTTTTATTAACTTGGAGGCTCATTGTCAAAATTCCCAAAAGTGTATTTTATTACTCAAAATGTAGATGTTTTCTCATCATGGATTGAGAATTAGATTTTACCAAAAAACTCGAATAAGCTAATCAATGAGAATCAGATTCGTCTCCGTGCAACCTCTCTAATGAGAAAACTTGGTGGCATGATTTCTTTTTGAATTTACGATTTTCATTTCCATAGGAAAATCATTCTTATACACTTCATTGGTGGTGCAAAACCCTGGACCATTATCTGAACGAGATGTCTTAAAGAACACACAACAACAATCACCGAGAACCATATCTGTTCAATTGCCAAGAGGAAGACAAAATGTAAGTAGTTTGTCACCATCATCGCTTTTGAATATTTTTATTTTCATGCCTCCTTCTTTTAGAAATTAATTTTCTTAATAAATTTGTAAACTTACTTGACTTAAGTGCATAATCCCAAAATTCTGTTGTCTAATATGATTGCCCTAGTAAGGCATGAAACTTGAAGTAATGTACTGTTTTTAACTTCGAAATATTGAAATTCATAATATTTTTACCAAGGTGTTTGCCTCTGGTTATTGAAATGGACTATAGCAAAATTCTTCATCTTAAGTTTTTAACTCGATCTTCTGCTCCCACAGTGCTCAATAATCTTTCTAAACATCCTAAAATTTCGTCATAGGGTTAAGCAACAAAAATAGAACCATCAAAAATTCGGTTCCTTTTACCGTTATATCTAAGCCCTCTCATTTCAATTTTTATAGCTTCTCTACATCGCAGTACAAGGTCAGGAAGATAACAACCAGTTCGAGTTGAGTATTTGGGATTCCTTGTTCCCCAAGGATCGTGAAGTGGTCACAGTCAAAGAGAATCAAAACCCACCTATCAACGTCAAACAAGTACAAACTAAGCCGACCGGTGACAGGTAAAAACATTCTAGAAACTTGTAAGCCATTCATTTTCATAGAACAATGGCTGTCGTGTCTTCCCAGTTGGCACACAACGTTTTTTCGTTTTTGACCTTCACAGCGTCCATATAACGTTAGATGAAGTTTGAAACAACGTTGTGTGCCAGCCGGGGTGTTGGTTGGTTGTAATCAACACCCCCAGTAAATTTTATATGATTCGAACTTTGAGGGAAGAAGATCAATTTTAAGATGTTAAAGGTCAAGAGTATACAATCAACGTTCTCTTATTCGATACGCTCCATTATTCGGTGAAAATTCAATTGAAAACCTCCTTGAAAGTCGAATTAGAGAACGTCAGCTGTAAATACAATACAAAATTAAGTATTTGGGCAGTGTAATCGAGTGTTATAAATCTATCGATCTATAATATTTACATTGTTCCCTCCAACAGATTCCGGTATTCCATCAAAGCTGGTGCTCAAGGTCATTTCCGCATTAACCAAGACAACGGACAAATTACAACAACAGCTCGTTTGGACCGAGAAAATATCGCAAAATACCAACTGTCTATTGTGGCTCAAGACATCAATGAAAAGTGTCATAAAGGTTTCATTTTCTTTTCTATCTTCTCCTATAGTCCAATTATGTCACATTTCCTGACCATGTCCTCAATTTAAACAGATGGCCTCAATACAACGACTTCAGGCTCAACTCTGGTTACCCTAAACCCTTTTGGTGCAAAAATTTGATATGTCTTTATTTTCATTAATTATTTCTCCCTTATTCAGGTTTGATGGTTTTGGAAGTTGAGGTTGGTGATGAAAATGATCACAGTCCAAAGTTTGAACGTTCGTACGTTGAAAGTGTTCGAGAAGATGCTCCCTCAAGTCAATGGATCGTCCAGGTGAGTGAATTTGGAAAGGTGTACATTGAAACAAAAACGAATATTTTGATGACAAAACTCTACCAAGTGCATATTCTCCTGACCTAGTCGTTGTACGATTCGAAGAATTCTTTAGTTGTATTAAATTCACGTTATTATTTTGATATGCCAGAGTGATAATTTGATAATTTTTTTTTCAAGGTCAAAGCAACAGACAAAGATGCTGGATTGAACGCGAAAATTGTTTACGAAATCAGTGGACCAGCACAAGACCGTAGTGTGTTCCGTATTGAAAGAGACACCGGTATCGTCCGAACCAATCAAAAATTAGATTACGAAACTAAGCGAAAATACGTTCTCACACTGACTGCATATGATTCCGGAAGTCCCCGAAAATCTGGAACAACCACGTTGACCATCAACGTTCAAGATGTCAATGAAGCACCTTATTTCACTGGATGCGGAGCTGCTGGATCATGTTCTCATCAGCTGAAGGAAGAAATGGATCCAGGTATTCTTCAAAATCCAAAATGAGATTTTCAATCTACAAAGCCCCTTGAAAGTCCTTTGTTAAACTTTTAAAATCTTAAGTAAAGATATGACAATTTGAAATATTTAAAGAATGGTTTTTCACTATTATAAACTATTACTTGCAGAAGTAAGAAGGAATCTACAGGGAAATTATCTGAAATCATCTCACTATCTATCCCTTAAAGTAGGTTTAGGGTATATATTCAATCCGCATAGTTAAATTGTAAATCAGGGTTGAATAGGATGGAAATGCATATGCTCTACCAACCAAACCTCATACAGTTGACTTTCGGGAGTTCATAAGCTCACTGCTGACATTTGTTCGTTTTTTTTCTTTGTTTCCAGGACAACGAATCATGACAATGACAGCTCAAGATCCTGACGTCATCGCTAACTGTCAACTCACTTTCTCCATTACATCCATGGATCGTCAGTATTTCCAAATCGGGAAAACATCGGGATTAATTACAACCAAAACGAAACTCGATCGAGAAGTCAAAGAAGATTACGTTTTGGATGTAGTCGTTCAAGATTGTGACAAAAACCCACTTTCTGCTAAAACAACTGTTAGAGTGACAGCCCTTGATATCAATGATAATAAGCCAAAGTTTCCATACGGCTCACCTTTGAGGTTGAACGTTCGCGAAGATTTTGCAATCAATAAAAATATTCATCAATTCAGAGCCACAGGTATGTGTTTTTGAAGCTCTCTAACCATCCATATCTACTTGGAGTTCTTTTTTTTTTTTGCTGTGTAAAACTCAATTTATCTGGACGTCTTTTCACATACTTAAGTGCCGTCAACAGTATAACAGTTTCAAAAGAAATGAGCTCTGTTCAATCAACAATGGTTGAAGACGAAAATCGGTAGAGACCATTGAGAAGAAAAATACCGTACCATCCATGGTGTGTCACAACTTTTTTATATTTTCTTTGTTCCAGACGCTGACAAAGGGATCAATGCAGAGATCGAGTACTTCATCTCAAGCAACAAAGGAAGCCCTCAATTTGTCGTCAACCGTAACAATGGACAACTCACTTTACAAACGCAACTTGATCGTGAACAACAAGATACTTTAGAATTTGAAGTCACTGCAAAAGACAAAGGTATACAGTTCACTCCCGTTTATTCGATCTCGAATTAGAGAAAGATTCGCATTATGGAGAATATTATAGACGACTTTTCAGCTGAGGGAACCAATGTTTTAGTTCGAATTACAGAAAGATTCGACTAATAGAAATTCGAATAACAGAGGGTTGACTGTAAATAAATTTTCCACTTCTGAAATTTACATGATCGAGGTATTTCCAAACATCCTACATCATATGATATAATATGAATGATTTTCCATTTTTCGCGATTTAAATGAGTTCTAGATTACGTAATATGTCAAACAGATGGCACTTTTCGTACCTGTGTGACAGTAACAGTCCTGTTGCGATTAATAGTTCGGTTATCTACCGATACTAAAGCCCACCCAGATCTCTAGAAAACAAATTGCAATTCTTTAGGTACACCATCATTGGAAGGACAGATCAGGGTCATTGTGACAGTTGATGACGTCAATGATAACACACCAAAATTCCAAGGAACCAATCAAGCGCAAGTAGCGGAAAATGTTTCGCCAAACACACAAGTGATGACTGTACTAGCTACTGATGCGGATGCTGGTCAGTGTAGTTTTTCTCCTGCTTTTCTTTGTTATTAGCGAGTTTTTGTATTCGAGATAAATCGACGGGGACGGTATAAAGCAAAGGGGCCGAAGTCGCCGTCCACTTTGCTCGACGACGGTAAAAACACCAAAATATCGTCGTCTGTTTAGGTGGGCAAAGGCGTTATAGAGCCGTACATCAACTATCGACTTTGTTTCGTATCGATCTCACTTACCGTTGCCCTCGATATCCTCCGATACATAAACTCGGTATTACTTCAACGGATAACAAGTCCGAATTCGTGATATTCGTGATATTCATGACGTAATGTTTTATACGCAAGCAACCACGATAGCCCGGGCATTTTCCACTAGTTTTATTCTTTAGATTCAAAATAAGTGAAAAACATCCGGTTTTTTTGGATACATCCGTACACGTCATAAATTTCACGAATTGTTTGAAATTATTAAAAGTTTAGGAGGGTTTTCAAATTGCAATTTATTGCATCAGCTACTGACTTCGAAGTGTATAATCAACCTGCCTTCAATTATATGCTTAGCTCGATATACTTTGCTAAAGAATGGCTAAAATGGCTGATGTTTTTATAAGGGACGTGAAAAGAATTATAAAGAGTAGAAGTGTTAACTATTTTAAAGCATGACAAAAACTCTAGCTGTCATGTCTTACCATACCTCTAAACATCTCATAGGTTTCAACGCGAAGATCCAATACAGCATCACAGGCGGGAACACAGGTTCAATGTTCAAGATTGACGCCAACTCTGGTATCATCAGAACCAACAATATCCCTGACAGGTAGAAACACTTTCGTTGATGAATGTGACAATCATTTAACAAGTTCTACATCGTATACACTTCATGATCTTCAAAGGTTTTGTTTTTGAATAAAAGTGATATCGTTTGCTTGATTGTCAATTTTAATTTACAAGCTATCTGATATTGAATTGACACGTGTGTGTAGCAAGATTGGTCAGAAAGAGGAAAAGAAGAATATTTTTTGCTTATATCATCACATTATAACAATAGGCAGACACAGTCCTGATATGAAATATATGTCTTATATAAAACTGGAGCCATCAAAATTGCACTTTTCGTATTAAAAAAAGACGAATAAAATGTTACATGAAGTCTAACCTTACATCCAATAGATGCAATTTGGTTGTGTTATTTGATCACTGATTTCTTCATTTTGATGTTTAGAGAAACCTTGGACACCTACAATTTACGAATCCGTGCCAAAGATCTCGGTCGTCCATCACTGGAAGACACCAAAACATACACCATTCGTATTACAGACATGAACGATAACAATCCGGTATTCAACCCTTCAAGCTACACCAAAGAAGTTGCCGAAAACACACCAACCAACACTGAAGTCCTGAAGGTACGTTTACAAGGAATCTCAATTTTGGAAAATTTTCTCCGGCCATGTCTTTGGTTATTTTGAAATGACAAAGTAATATCATCGTAGGTACCTCTTAAGCTTTTAATATGAATGACGAAAAGGAGATGAGTGAGATATTCCTTTCAATAACTTCATAGTTAACCGTCATCTTTTAATTCTCTCAGGTACAAGCCACTGATCGTGATATTGATGTCAACGCCCAGATAGAATACTTCCTTGAAGCAGGTTAGTTTCGTTGGAACAATCAAATTATTTTCATCTTCTTGATTGGTCAAGTTACTCCAACTTACACTTATTCAGTAGCGTAGACAAGAGGGATGTAGAATTTTTGAAGGAGAGAGAATTTTATGACACAGTAATTACCCTTTCATATTATCAATAGATAACTACATTGTCATAAAAATCTGCTTTTCTACGCAAATTTTGCGCCCTCTGGTCTACGCTACTGCTGATTTACTTACACAAAGCCGGTGCATGACGTTAAAGTTCGTCAGAAATAAGGATCATCAGTTCTTCTATTCTGAACTCGAAGATTTTACCCTCCATCCAAAAAGCCTCTTTGAGATTCTCTTATCCATTTAGATTATACCCCTTTAAAAGATAACTAACTTCAAACTTTGCCGGGTTTGCAAATGTTTTCTATAATAACCTTTCATAATATAATTTTCGTCGCATTAATTTGTTTTCTTCATTCTTACAGGTCATAACAACGACTTCAAGATCAACAAAGCTACTGGTTCAATCCAAGTAGCGCGTCCCTTGCAATTCGGTGCAAAGAATTATTACAGATTTAGAGTGAGAGCCACTGATAAAGGAACACCCAGTCTCTCTGGTTACGCTACTGTTACATTCAATATCAAAGGTTTGTTGGAAAGAATTTGAAATCTTTTTAGATATTTTTATTTCCATAGTTTTTGATGTCTTCTTGCCATTTAAATGCTTTTCACGAATGCGCGCATTTGCCCTGTGATTTGAATACACGGAACTGACGCGCATTATGATCGATGGCCAAGTGGTCAAAGGCGTCGGCGTCTTAATTAAACCAGGGGTTCGCGGTTCGAATCACCGCTCCTTCCAATGTTCTGTTCAATTCATAGATAGCCGAGCCGGCTGGCCGTGGACCCCGCGAAAACAATCGAAAGACTGCCTAAAAGTCCTAGATTACTGGGCTATCCACGTTAAAAAAATATCGATTCTATGATTATAAGTGTAGTTGTTTTAGTCAATTTTCTTCACTATAATATTTTATCCAGATCCCTAAATGTTCAGTCTCACATTAATAAAACCTTGGTTTTCGTATTATTCTCTTTCCTTCAGACACAAACGACCACAAGCCAAAGTTCGAACGCGCTGTATACACAGCCTCCATCAACGAGAACGTCCCACGAAATACCAAGCTCATCCAAGTCAAAGCTACCGACGCTGATAGTGGACCAAGCGGCCAATTAGTGTATTCGATCATTTCACAAGATCGCGAAAACCATTTCTACATCGACTCCAACACAGGTGATTTGTTGTGTGCTATTTGTGATAGAGTCTTAATTGCGAATCACGGATTCTCTCTAAATTTCGACTATTTCCATTGCTTAATATGTAGTCCCATTCACAGACCACTATTTACTTACTATGTAGAAACTTTTTTGTTAGATGATGAGCAGAAGCCTCAAGTAGAAGGTTTTCAGATACTATATGATAACTCTATCGTTTTTCTTGCCATTGTTTGTTTTACATTATAAACAGTACTTGTCGAGAATGAGGATTCTAATTTTCAGGAAGAAAAGACACTTTTTTATTCTGCTACTGGCAGTTTCATGCCACTAAAAGTCTAAATTTTCTATGAGCAATGGGGGAGCCATTATGGATTTTTTTGGATGGGGGCTCGAGAGTTACGTGACCGTAAAATAATTTTGTTTATATTATCGTTCATATAGGCGATATCTACACTCGAGGGAATATTGACTACGAGCGTAAGACCTCTTACACTATTCAAGTTAAAGCCACTGACCGTGGAAACCCACCTCAAAGTGGGTCAGCTACCATCAATGTGGGTGTCAATGATTTAAACGATAACACGCCGACCTTTACAAGCAGCTTCATTAATGTCCGAGAAGGTTTTGCATTGAATACGGCCATTACTAAAATCCAAGGTAAAGAACATTCAACTTAATATGTTTTGACAAGAAAACAATATCTTTATGGTATATGGTATGGTATATGAGTTACTTATAAATTGGCTTGGTGCTTGAACAAATGCAAAAAAAAAAAAAATGGATATTACTAAGAATTTAAATTCAATTCAATTCAATTCAATTCAAAAATGATTTATTTGCCTGCATAATTTAAACTAAAATTTACAATATGTGAAAGCAAAAGGCCTAATATATAAGCAAGACTAAATATATAAATCACATTTCTACCTATAGCAGATACTGCACAGTAACTCTGGTAACTCTATGATTTTATTCGTGTTATTTGTCTGCCAGTAGTTGTTGCCAGTATACTTCTAGTCAAGAATTCTTTCGCAAGCCCTTTTAAACAACTTGCTGAATTTTCTGTACAGGTCAAGATGACGATGGTTCTGCACCCAACAATCAATTCGCCTTCTCCATGGAAACTAAAAAAATGCCATTCTCAATTAGTAAAGATGGTACCCTGACACTGAATACACCATTAGACCGAGAAACAAAAGATTCATATTCGTTTGTCGTCCGTATCACCGACAAAGGAACGAACCCAAAGTCGTTAACGAGTACTGGCACGATCAACGTCCAAGTCTTAGACGACAACGATAATACTCCCGATTTCGGAAAAAAATCATTTACTTGTTCAATCCCTGAGAATTCACCAAAGAACACGCACGTTTGTTATACCCGCGCGACCGATCGTGATATCGGAGAGAACGCGCGCATCACTTATTCCATCACAGGAGGAGAAAACAAATTCTCTGTTGATGATGTGAGATTTATTTATTTTTCTTTGTGAATTCTTTAAAAGCCATTGACCAATCTCTTACGTCGATTGTTACATTTTTTTTCAATAAGAGTAATGAATATGCAGGGATGGTAGTATGTGACCAAGGTTAAGATTTGGGGTGGCTAAATATGTCGTTCTTTATTAGTCAGATCTGTTGGTCTGGAAACGTTACATGAACAGTCTCTTGATTAACCTGAGTTAGAAACCCTTGTCACTTTTGACTTTTTTTGGTTTGAAAAAAACTTCAATTTATTCATTTATTCATTCATTCATTTGTTTATTCATTCATACTTTTAGTCAAAGGGAGCGATCAAAGCGAAAGTGTCATTGGATCGTGAACAGAAGGACACTTACACTGTCGAAATCACTGCTCGTGATAATGGAACTCCTTCACTCAGTAAGTTGACGCTTTATTTGTAACTAGCTTCACCTGAAGAAAGAGTTGGCTACCAGGTTCAACTTTCTTCATGTTGGTGGTTCCTTCTAACGTATTGGGTTATTCTTTAAAAATATATTCGATGAGCAGAAGCCTTATATATCGTACTATATTGAAGTTTCCCGAACAAAATTTATCTCTGGTTGCAGCAATAACTCCAAACTTTGGAATGTTTTAAAGCTTTGTGCGTTTTTTAATAGGAACGTCTAAAACTTTCGAAGCCTTTTTCTTGATATTTTGATCATCAAAGGCTAACTTAAGTGTTGGAAATAAGATGAGACGAGATTCATTGTTTCTGACATTGGTGTAAGAAAATATTTGGATTAAAAAAAGGCCTGTAAACTTTGCAATCCTTCATCAAATGACAAGATTTTTCGATCAACATTTTCTTCAAGGTGAACTATATTGCTTAATACTTTCCTCCAAAATTCTCCAGCGACTTTTTGTCTACAAATTGGGTCTGAAATTGTGTGTGCTTATACATAACTTTTTATTTTCTGGCTGGAGAAAATATCTTTTCAAAACAAAATTTAATGGATGACAAAATTAAACGCAAACTTATTTCGTGGAGCTAAATTTTATTTTATTCTCCTATATTAGAAGGCTAGAAATCTTCGATGCTGATAGTAAGAATGTTCAGAGCAAACTTGAGTTCTACTAAAAAGTCGTATTTCTTCGGGCGAGCCTAGAATTTCTTTTGATTTATTACATAAAAGAAATCAAAAGACTTTAACGACCAATTACCGACAAATTCATCTCCTGTCTTTCTTTATACCTCTATGCTCTTATAAAAACGTGTGTTCATCTTGTTTATATGTCTTTGACTCTTTGATTCTTCAAGAAATCGATAGTGCAAACTTTGACCAAACTTTTTTTGGGCGTGGTCGAATAATAGCGTGCTAGAGTGATAGCGTGCTCGTCTCCTGACCGAATGGTTGTTGGTTCGAGTCCCATGCAAACCGACCACGTAGCAAGGTCACCTCTCGCAACACTCCAGGAGACGGTTCGGACCACACGAAGAATCAAGCCTCAGGGTGGATGAATCGTTAGATTAAAAAAAAATTCTTTTTTTCACTAGGCTCAAAAGTGACAGTCACCATCCAAGTCAAAGATGTCAACGACAATAAACCTCTCTTCAAAGGTGCTCCCTACAAACTCAACGTCCAAGAAGAACAATCCGATAACATCAAAATCGGGGAATTCGAAGCAACTGATCGGGATATCAATGAGAATGCTAGGTTGACTTTCACGATCATGTCGGGTCATATGTTCGGGAACAGAAGAATGTAGGTTTATTATTTATTTACAAGCGATTCTTTCTTTGGAAGTGTTTTTCTGTCTCATAGCGTGATTCTAAACTTTGTCTTTTCAAACCCGTCTATTATGATTTTGAAATGAAATTTTACAGGGCCGCTGACCCCGCCCTTCTTGATAGTGTAAAAAAAAAAAGGTTTGACCTTGCCCGTCGTTGTCGACTCCCAAAATGACAGTTACCTTTGTGTGTAAAACGAATACGATACTTGTTAATGTTTTTTGCAACCCTCTGTTCATGTTCTACCCCCGTCTTCGTCATTGTCAGGTTCACTATGGCAACCGAAAATGGAAAAGGTGTTTTACGAGCCAATCAGTTGGATCGTGAAGTTCGTGACAAATATGTGCTCAGAATCCGCGTCGAAGATGCCGGCAAACCTCAATTGTCGTCGGAAACGACCGTCACTGTGACTGTTCAAGACATTAACGATAACAGCCCCATTTTATCGGAAAGCACATATCGGGGGAAAGTCAAAGAAAATGTTGGTCGAAACACTTTGGTCGTTAAAGTAAGTTGATTAAGACCATACTTTAAAACTTAAAAGAATGAAGTAGTTCATTTGTAACAAAAGGGAAGATTTATGATTGTAACTTCGACTGTTGATTCGCTACTGCGTTATTTTAATCCTTCTGCTTTTACGGTAACATTCTGCTTGAAATCGGCAGAATGCAATATAATCCGAATCTCTCGTGTATTGCTAATCGCCCTTAGTCAGATAAGATATAGTTTTGTAGGTGTTTAACTTGTACAATGATGCTTTGAAACCCTTTCTTACATCAGATCCAAGCAACAGATAAGGACATTGGGAAGAACGCAGAAATTGCTTACACCATCACGGGAGGTCAAAACCAAGATCATTTTAACCTCAATGTAGACAACGGCGAATTGAGAACTGCTAAAGGATTGGATTACGAGACCATTAAACAATACACTTTCAATGTGAAAGCACAAGACAAAGGAAACCCTACTCGTCAAGGAACTGCGACAGTGAGTTTTTCTTCTTGATCTTGTGTTACTTGCATACTGTGCAAACTCCCTTCTTCCATGTTCCTTGGTGACTTCCCTCTGAACCGAAAAAGTGATATAAGTATATTTTTAAGATATTGTGAATTAGTGCAACGGCAAGGTCGAGCACTCAATGCTAAAAAACATTTCAGCTTTAGTTCTACAGCCTTCTCTACAGTTATCTAAAAGCTAAACTTCAATTACTCAATAACTCAATATCTCGTTGTATTTAAGATCATTGTTGACATTGAGAACGTTGACGACAATGCACCAAAATTCAAAGACATTAAGAAATTAGAAGTTCCCGAAGATATCGGTATCAATCAACCCATTGTGAAAGTAGAAGCCACTGACCAAGATCAATCCACAATCACTTACTCCATCTCTGGTGGTAATCAAGAAGATAAGTTCAAGATCGATTCAAAAACTGGTAAGGGTGGATATTTAGTGAGGTTAAGGCGGTAAAGCTAGTAAAGCTAGTGAATTTCAATTAATCTTGTTTCCCATTTTAACTAGCCTATTACAGAAATACTTGATTTCTTCACATAGTTTGGACTTTTCACTTGATGACCTCTCCTCTCTAACTAACGTTTTAAACTTCTAGCTTTTCTCCAACCTTGTTATAAATAAAAACACAATTATCTTTCTAGGCAGTTTCAAGATTTCCATAGCAAAAACAGTGAAGCCAAATTTTGAATCTTGTGGCGATCGCTTGATCATTTAAATAACACGATCATTTTTTTATTATTATCATGTATTTTCCATCGTTCCAGCTGTCTTATCCATCAAGAACTCATTAGATCGTGAGACCACGGATAAATACAACATCAGCATCACCGCCAAAGATTCCGCCCGCTCTTCAGTCACTTATGTTCCCATTACTGTGTTGGATGTTAATGATAACACTCCTATCTTCGGAAAAAACGAATACACACTTAGTGTTCCAGAAGATGCAAGTCCGGTTCTCTTCGCCAACCCAGGTATGATGTGTTGTGTTGTGTTTTCTAACGAGAAACAATTTTTTCTAGTTTTTCATATAATTTTTTCTCAAGGATAGCCTACAAAACCTTTTCCTCACCTTGTTCAATCGGTATTTCTAGTTAAAGCTTGATGAAACTATCGCATTTAACATAGTCCGAATTTTGTAGGGTAAAAGTACATTTCTTGCAATGAGACCATGTTCGCACGTGACGGTTCCGTTTCGCTCCGAAAAGAAACGAAACCATTCTATTGGTTAGAAGTGACGTAACACTTGAATGTAACCAATAGAATGGGTTCATTTTGTTCGTCACGTGCGAACATGGTCTGAATCTGTATGTAACGTCCATTGAAATTCCAGGAAAACAAGCTTAAATACATATAACGTCGAAACAGCGTCCATCTAACGTCCATTAGAATTTCTCAGAAAAACATGTCAGATATTATCCTACTGCCACAGAACGTCCATATAACGTTAGATTAACGTTGAAACAACGTCCTGTGTTAGCTTGGTTACTTTTCTCTATGCAAAGCTTTAGTATCATTCTCGAAAACCTTCTTTTGAGTTGCTAAAAAAGTTTTTGAAAAAACAGCTCGTTTGTCAATTTTTATCATAATATGAAAGGAGAAAACTTTTTCTCTCTTTTTTTTCAGTCTTGCAAAAAGTGACGGCAACCGACCGAGATATCGGACTAAATGCAGAAATCGAATTCTTCATCACCTCTGGAAATGTTGGAGATAAATTCCAAATCTCAAAGGACAGTGGTGAGATATTGTTTCTCGATTTAATTTTTACAGTTGACTCTTTGTAACTCAAACCCGCACGAGGAACAGAAATTTGAGACTGTACTGTATTTTGTAAGAACTTGTCAATAGTTCGTTTTCCAAACTACAAACTATTTATAAAACAGAATTGTCCTAAAGTTGGACAACCGCCATAGTATTACCATAAACTCTAAACCTCTGCTAGGGGATTTGTAAGTATTGTACATTTTCAGTATTTTTGAACCATTATTCCGTATTTTCTAAATATTGCTAACGTGAAGCTGTTTCTGATATCTCACAGGTGAATTGCGAGCTACTGGCAAACTAGACCGCGAACAAGTCGATTTCTATGACCTTATTTTGACCGCTAAAGACAAAGGAACACCATCTTTAAAAAGTTCAGTCCATTGCAAGATTACCGTGACCGACTTGAATGATAACCGCCCCATCTTTGAACAAGCTTCTTATGCTGTTTCCATCAATGAGAACACAAGCCCTCAAACAAAGATTTTGGATATCCGTGCCACTGATCTCGACATCAATGATAATGGAAAGGTAGGAGATTGTGCATCCTTGACCCTTGGCCATTTTGTCTTTTTCGAAAGACGCGTGTTTTTTTCTATCATATCTTACAGATTTTGTTTGGTCGGGTTTATTAGGTTATTTTTAGTTCAGTATTATTCATTAAAGTTCCATTATATTAGAACGTACAAAAAACCTACTTACCAGTTTATACCACAACAAACTCTTCTCAATAGGGGAGAAATCAAATAATTATGGCTGCATTCTTTTTCACCGTTCAACATATAGGTTGGATACTCCATCACCTCAGGAGACACCAAGACATTCTCCATTGACCCAGTATCTGGAGAACTTAAAACCATCAAAGCTTTAGATCGTGAGACCACAGATTCGTACAAACTTACCGTACAAGCGTTTGACCATGGAAAACCAAAACTGACCACTAACGTTCGAGTGACCGTCACCATCTTGGATATTAATGACAATGCACCAAAGATTGCGTCATTCAACGTTAACCCTGTCAACGAATCTGAACCAATTGGATACAAAGTTGCAACTATCACAGCCAGTGATGCAGATCTTGGTGTTAACGCTGAATTAGTCTACTCTTTGGCAGAATCACAAAATCAAGACTTCTTCCGAATCGATTCAAAAACCGGTGAAGTCTTCTTGAAGAAACAGTTGGATCGTGAAACACAAGAGCGACACAATGTGAAATTCACAGTCAAAGACAAAGGAAACCCTGTTCTCTCGTCATCTGTTGATAAAGTCATTCAAGTCTTGGATGATAACGATAATGAACCAGTTTTTGGAAAAGCCAGATATGAAGGTACAATTCTTCTTTCATTATTTTTTTGTAGTTTTCTTCTTCAAAGTTATTATTCCTCTTTTCTAGAGTCTCTCGTTTTTAAAATTCGTTCAATATTTGAAATTATTCAAAGATGAATTATATATATTTCCAAAAAGTTTTAAAACATAACTTAAATAGTCTGGGTGTTTGCCGCACATTTGTTATTCAAATTGTTGAAATATAGATAATTTAAGATTCGCATCCTTCATTTGCCAGCGTAGTATCGAAGTTAAGCTAATACTATTGTCAATTTACAGCATCTGTTCGTGAGGGAAGCACCAAACCCATTGTTCTGTTCACCGCATCAGCGACAGACCGTGATTTCGGAATCAACGCTGAAATCACTTACTCTCTTCTCGATACCTTCGGTGGGAAATTCTCAATCAATGCAGACACAGGTCTCGTCAGAGCTGTCAAACCTTTAGATTATGAAACCAAGAAATCATACACTTTGAAAATCAATGCAGCCGATTGGAAATACAAAAACGTTATCGTTGATGGGATCATTACAGTCATCAACGTTAATGACAATGATCCTAAACTGAGCGCTAAATCATACTCTAAAACCATTCCGGAAAATACTCCTACTCAAAGCAGTGTCCTCGTTGTCAAGGCAACAGACGAAGATCCGTTCGGTGAATTAGTTTTCACCATCGAAACAGCAGATTCCAAACTTCCGTTCAGTATTAACAGTAAAACAGGAGAAATTTATGTTTCCGGATATTTAGACCGTGAAACCAAAGACAATTATCAATTCAAAGTCAAAGTCTCTGATGGTGGAACTCCAAAACGCTCAGTTACTGCTGACATCAGCATTACCTTATCAGATATCAACGATAATAAACCCGTTTTCCCAGAATACAAGAAATCGGTTAACATTACTGAAAACAACAATGTCGGGGTTGCGGTTCACACTATCAAAGCTACAGACGCTGATCTTGGCAAAAACGCTGCAATCCGATACCGCATCAAACCGGGAACAGAAGATTCCGAATTCACAATCGGGGAAACGGACGGAATTATTAAAACCAAGAAAGTCTTTGATCGAGAAACACAAACCAAAGCGACACTCATTGTTCAAGCTTACGATTTAGGTACGCCATCTTTATCATCCGATGACGTCATCATTACGGTTACCATCTTAGATGAGAATGATAACATTCCAAAATGGAGGGGACAGTTCCAAGTGGAGATCAAAGTCGACATCAAAGAACATACTGCTGTAGGAACACAAATAAGAACAGTAATTGCTGACGATGCAGATGAAGGGGAGAATGGAAGAGTCAGTTATTCAATCAAAGAAGATTCTTCACCAGTGGCTATCAATTCTGATTCTGGTAAGTTTTTCTATAATGTCTAGTTCTAGTCTTTCCAATAAATTGTGTAAAGAGGTTTTCGTGTTTTGTAAAGTGATAAAATTTCACCCATTATGGAAAAAAACGTTCGAATTCGTGGAGGAGATCCCTTACACAAATCGAACGTCTGTTTCCATAATGGTGGAAACTTTACCAAGCATGAGAATCATCTGTACATACACATAGTACTTGGTAGAAGGGCAATCCAGCTTCCCACTTGTTATGGTTAACTTCATCATTAAGCATCTTATATTCGTTTTGTGCTCTGAAGAATCTAACATCCCCATGTTAAAACAGTTCAGGAATTACATTTTTTCTAGAGTACGCTTACTTTTTGAATTAGCTAAATTTACAGATTGCCTTCGAAACTTTTTCTTCCTTCAGGCTTAATCACAGTCTCCAAAGATATGGATCGAGAAAAGGTCGACAAACATGTCGTCACTCTGGTTGCCAGAGATAACGGTATCAAGAAACAACTTCAATCCGAACTAATCTTAACCATCAACGTTCTGGACATCAATGATAACGCACCAGTTGTTCAACCACCCAAGAATGGTAAAGTGAAAGAGAACGAACCAGCGAACACTCAAGTCATGAGAATTATTGCTACGGATGCTGATATCGGAATCAATGCACAAGTAAAGAAATTCACATTAATCTTAATTTACCTTTTTGTATTGCTTTTCTTCTGCAAAATGGCATTACAACGTGGTGAGCTTGACAGCTTTTTTTCTTCACTCAGGAGACGGAAAATCTTTACAGTCAAATCGTTCGATAACTGATATGACATTGCTCTCCCTGAGTGAAACCTTTAAATTTATTTATAAAGACAAGGCCTAAAGATGGATAGGATAGGTGATTTAATATAGCTCGCATTTTTCCCATAGATGCGCTACACGATTGAAAACTACCTTGATTTGTTTACATTGAACGAAGACACTGGCATGTTGACCACCAAGAAAGCTCTCGATCGTGAAGAACAAGAAAGATACATCCTCAAAGTCCGCGTCTTTGATCAAGGTAAGAATAACAGGAATGTCTTTTGACAGTGATTCCTACTGATCTCCAACTACTTGACTGGATCAGGCTTCCTGTATAGAAGGAAGCATAACTAGTCCGCCATCTTTTCGTCAACAGCGCGATTCGAATGTTTTGAAATTCGAACGTTCGCGAAAACTGAACATGGCAGACTAGTCGACTTCATAACTGTACGCACTTCCACGGGAAATCTGTGAGCAGTTAGCCTATCCAGTGCTTATCCAGTGCGTAAAGGAATATGATCTATGTATTACTGAAAGAAAAAAGCTAACGCTCGAACGTGCCATTGTGTCCGAAGGACTCCAAATTTCTTAATCCACAATTTAATCAAAATGATCACCTTGTTTAGGAACACCGACATTGAGTGGAACAGCCAACATTACCATCATCATTGGTGACGTTGACGATAATTGCCCGGTGTTCGAACGACAAAAGTACGAAACAACGATCGAAGAGAATGCTGCTTTTGGTACGTTCGTTCTCACTGTCAAAGCTACGGATCGCGATACGGGACGTAACGCTGAATTAGATTACGGAATCTTGGAAAGTAACGATAGAGGTAAGACGAAAGAATTTGAGTATGGTCGACTCTTCAGTCAGCTCGTTTTATAATACATATTTATTAATGAAAGTTTTCCGCCTTCTAGAGTGTATTGATAAAGCGGTGGTAGAAACTGTATCTACGATTTGTAGAATTCCCACTTTTTGAGGTACTTTTCATCAAGTATTTCCAAATCAGTAAACTTTTCTTGTTTAAAAATTGGTTTGAATTAAAATGGAAACTTGTTTCGAATGAAAACGGAAACTTGTTTCGAGTTGATTCAGATTAAAAAAATTAATACAAAATTTATACATTTCCAAAAAATTCTGCCTTCTCAAGAATTATTAGCAGCCCTTAATAACCTTTGGTCTACCTCCACAGGAGCATTCAAGATTGACGATATCTCTGGCAACATCACAGTTGTCGGTGAAGTCAACAAAGAAACTGAATCCAGATATTTCCTCAAATTACGTGCAGGTTGGTACTTCCTCTCTTTCATAATTAACTAGGTTGTTTTAACGTTTATTTCACGTTCACAACGTCTATATAACGTTAGATGAACGTTAAAACAACGTTATGTGACAGCTGGGAATTGGCTAGGTGTGCTAGTTAGGATAATTGACCAAATGTGTTAATCATATCACCACCTCTTTCCATCAAAAGTATTAACCCCTTCATATGTTAAGTATTACACAATTTTGAATGTTAAACAAATCAGAAAAGTGAAATGACCTAATGAAATATTCATTTCACTATGAAAATTTTATTTTTCAGGTGCCAAAAATTGCGGCTTGAAAGTCAACGATTCTGATGTTGGAGAAGGCGGCAAACCACGCCCAGAGAATTACGCCACCACCACAGTATACATAAATGTGATTGATGTGAACGATAACGCCCCTACCTTCTTGAACGGTAAACAAAGGATTGAGTATGCTGATGTGATGAGAAGTGATATCATTACTTTAAATGCAACGGATAAGGATGAAGGCTTGGGTGGTCAGGTAAGAAGATTCAAGGCTTTGAAATACAGTCGACGCTCTCTAATTCGATTAAGGGGAATTGAATTTCCATCGAATAAGGGAGCGTATCGAATAGTAACTCGTCATTTATGAGAGTTTCTTGTTCAAGATTAATATGTTGTTTAATATTATCGAATAATGTAACGTCAAATTAAAGAACGTCGACTTTACTTTGTGAACAAGAATACAGAAGATATTGTTTCTTGAAGTCTAAGAAGGTCTAACTCTGAGTTTTCTCATACAGGTGACATGAGTCTTTGTCTGTTCTTGATGAAAACTAGGTACTTGTAATAAAAGATTAACAACCGAATGCTCTTTTAATACCGTTATCGGCTGTATCATCATTTCCAAACGTTAACAAAATTTCCTTCACCCGTTTCAGGTTGAATATTCATTCGTTTCACAAATTCAAAAACAATCACCTCAAAACGAGGTTGAGAATCACGTCACCATTATGGCAAAAGATAAAGGAAAATCACAACAATTGAATTCCACCCTGACTCTGGTTGTTGTCAACAAAGTCCGTTGCGAAGCCATGCAATATTTCGTTGATTCAATGAATGGAAAAGTCACCGTTCAAAACTTGTGTTCCGTCACTAATGCAAACGCTGGTGAGACTATTGCTCTCCTCGGATCATCAAAAACATTAAAGTGTTCGGCAGAATCTAATATCGGCTCGGTAAAATACCGTTGGATGAAGGATGGTACCATTGTCTCTGATTATCAGGATGCTGGCGTATTGCTCCTAAAAAATATGAATTTTGAAATGGCGGGATCTTATTCATGCATTGCGCGAAATTCAGCTGGAACTCTTCAGTCATCACCCACGGATATTGTACTTCATCGTAAGTTGTGTTTTTGTATCGTAACGTTCTTTCGACGTCCATATAACGTTGTTATGTGTTATGATCTGTTATGTCCAGATGTAGAAAGTGCTCGTTTGTACCACGCATCAGATTATTACCGCCTTACTTCAAACAAACACCCCCTCCGTTTGAACGCCTCCTCTCCTCGAATGAAAGCCCCTCCTAAAACTCCGCTATGTGACGCTATAGACAATAGATATAGGTTAGATGGACGCTTTGTGATGAGTGGGTATGTTTCAATAGGACATGACTTATCTAACTGAAGGCGTTTGGCTTCAAAATCCACAATACTATATGGTTTACAACGAATTCTTTTTATTTCAGAACCACCAAGCATTATCACTCAACCAAAATCAGTGACAGTCGGCCAAGACGAGAAATTTATTCTGGAAGTCAACGCACGTGGTGTGCCTTCGCCAAGTTACCAATGGCACAAGAACGATGTCCAATATGAACGTGCTACGTCGAACACATTCGAGTTTGAAAGCGCAGTCAGTGAGGACTCTGCTGAATATTACTGCGTTGTTGAAAATGTCGCTGGAAAAGTCACAACCAACAAGGTGAAAGTACAAGTATTTGACAAAGAGACCGTCGTCAAGGTTACTGTCCGAATCACTAAATATGATGCTGTCCGTAAATGTTATTTATTCGATTCAGATGATTTTGAGAAGTTAGTCAGTAAAGCAACCAATGAGCGTGTTGTTGTTACCAAGGTTACCGGAGCATCCGCCAACGTCACTTTATGTCCTGTCACCGTCTGCACAAAGAATCCATGTGCACATGATGGAAAGTGTACAGAGTTGGACAACGGTGCATTCCAATGCCAATGTAAGACCGAATGGACCGGAAAAACCTGCCAAGAAGATATTGACGAATGCCAAAATGCCAACATGTGTAACAACGGACAATGTATTAACCGGAACGGCTCATTCACATGCAAATGTCCTTCAGGATACACTGGGCGTCGCTGTGAATACAAAATCGATGCTTGTAAACCAACCCCCTGTGCTTCAGATGAGAACTGTGTACCCAGGGAGACAGGAAAATTGTACGCTTGTTTGAAGAAAGATGATGAGATGACATTGGTGGTTACAGATAAGGATGGGACTTTCACCAAGGATGATAAATACCTTTTGGAACATCTCCTCAATCAGTTGTTGAAGTCAGGACAAGGATCGACCACTTTCTTAAGAAGAAAACGTAGAAGGTGAGCTTGAGAAAACTCAGATTCTTTTAAAATACTGATTTTAATTTTTTTCGTTGATAAAAGTCTCTGAAACTTGCCTGACGTTGTCAAGACTCAAGACATATCAATTGTCATTTTGTTGCTTTTGAGGAGTTAAGCCCTTCTAATTCAGTCAAATTCAATAATCGACATTTACGTTCTTTTCCAGACGTGCCACTCAATCCATTGATGTTGGAGACTGCACATTACACATCATCCGTAACCAGCAGGTCAACTCCACCAAGACCGTCTTAAAACTTGCTCTTGATTGTCCCAACAGTAACATCACAGATACTTCAGCTTTATTGAAGACGCTATGCGCAAGATTCTTAGCTGCAGGTGGTAAGAATACCGTCATTGAACAATGTGGGCGTGAAGGAGAAATGGAAGAAAAGGTTTGTGTTTTTATATTCATGATATGCACCATTGCAATGTCTTCTGGCATTACATCACGGACCCAATAGCCGATTGGTTGTGAGTGACGTAAAATCAGTCACTACGTCACTTTCAACCAATCAGCTGTTGGGTCCGTGGAAGACATTGCAATGGTGCATATCATGAAAAGAGTTGTATCAGAACGAATCTGATTAGTGGAGAATTGTATCGAGGAGGGCAAATAATTGTTCAGAATACAATTATATAAATAAACTGTTAACTCCCTAAAACCGATTCGAACAAATAATAGTTTTCTCCTTGTTCCTCATGGTTGATCGCCAACTGTCAATGTTTGATTGCAAGTATGAAAGGTATTTAATAGAATACCTTTCATCTGAGGCAGAGAGTCGGATATGTCATATTGAATAATCAATTACTCGAGTATCTAAATAATAACAGAAAACATTCAGTTCTTGAAGACTAGTAATTATGCATCAGCATGTTTTGATACGTCTTTAACACAAAAGCTTAGTTCAAAAGATTTTCTGAAATTATCGGAACTGCTCCCCGAAAGGTATGACTTTTAGAGGTTTTCTTCAATTACCTAATCAAAAGTTGTACCATGAAATTACCAATTATTAGTCAATGAAATGTCACAATTAACTAACAAGAACTTCCCTACTTGAATCTTTTAGAAAGAAGAGAAAGTACCAGGTGGTAAAACTGACGTCAATGTTGTTGTGGAGAAGAATGGAAAAGCACTTGGTTCTAAAGAAGCTACCGACCTCTTGAAGAAGAAAGATCTTGGAGAGAAACTTGGCAAAGATGGTAAGGCTATTTCAGGTTTTCTAAAGTGGCACTGTTACTTGTTTTTGCATTGGAGATATTTTGAATGCGTAGATTAAATTTGGATTACAAGTGAAAGAATCCTCCTTAATCAATGTGTTTTCAAACAGATTTTCTATCTCAATCTTCAACTTTTAAAAATAATGTCAATTATGAATCTACAATGTGTCTTCAGAATATTTAGAGATATCTGAGTTTATCTATATCAAGCTAATCTTTACCTTTGTCTCATATTACCAGGAGATTACGAAGTTGACGGTTTCGGCAAAGCTTATCCCGGCAACGGCAAATCAACTAGTGAAGGCGACAACTCGACAATCATTATCATCATTGTCGTCGTTTCTCTTGCCGTCATATCCGTCGCCATTGTTGCCGTCGTGTTGCTAAGGAAACGCAAAGAAGAAGAAAACAAACAATCAATGGTCATGCAACAAAGAGTGGCCATGTCACACGGAGGTAAACTATCCATTTCTGTCGTTACTAACTTACTAGCGAGTTTATTTATCAGAGGATATCGAGGGCATCGGTAAGTGAAATGCTACAAAACAAAAACGATAGTTGATGTACGGCTCTATAACGCCTTTGCTCACCTAAACAGACAACGGTATTTTGGTGTTTTTACCGTCGTCGAGCAAAGTAGACGGTGATTTTGGAGACATGTCAACTTTGCTTTATACCGGCGCCCCCCCCCCTCAATTTATCTCGAATACATAAACTCGATACTACGCTGTGTTTGCGGTTGCCTTCTATCGGATAAATTTTTATTGGAATTGCGTGTTTTAAACCAAATCATAAGGGTTTTTCGCTTCTCAGCTGTCATAGTTTTTATGGTCGGGTTTTAAACTAGACAGTTTTCTATCTTATAAAACTAGCTTAGAATTTTCAAAGTTTATAACCTAAATACAAGAAGAAAAAACTTTGATACTGAAGAGAGATATTGATATCCTTTATGTTTTTCTTCATTCAGGTGTCAGTACAAGCGATCTCATTCCAAGAGAAACGACCAAAACGAACGCCGCGTATGACGGAGGTGACGAAGTGAACGGTGATGGAACTTTCATGTTTGAAATGCCTGGAAACTTAAAAACAACCAAAATCGATAGTGCTGCCGAACCTTAAAGTATTTGTGAATTTTTAGATATGTATTTGAAGTTACTCTTCTATTCCCCTTTGAAAAGAATGCTCCCTTTTGAAAACAAACGATTTTGTCGAAAATGTGATTGAAAATTGATTGAAGCAATTGAAAGACTTTGATCTCAGAGCCAGATTTCAGGTTGCAAGTCATCAACCTTTTAACTAAAAGGATTTAAAAAATCATCTGTTATAGGGGGGGGTGCTTTGAAATTCTCCTCAAATTGAAAGTCAGATGCCTAAAACATTTTCTATTATAAATAAATTTGTATTGTATTAAACTGTAAATATCAGAATTCGCATTATTTTTCGTATTTGTATAAATTTTCGTAATATATTTCCCTCTTTACCGTTTTTTTTGTGTTTGTATTTTTCTTTTTTCTCATTTATGGAGATTTGTTTTCTAGATTTAGTTTTAAATAAATTGGATTTTGTCGCTAAATATCATAAATTATTTGTTTTTTTCTTCTTGTGTTTATCTGTACAATACTAGAGCTTGTTACATAAAGATTAAGAAACGGTGTATTTCTTATGTATATTGACTACATGTGAAATTTCAACCTACTGAAATTTGTAACGAGGTGAGTTTTTGGAATTCGACCTAATTTTTCGTTATTAACTCACTTCGGTTTCTAAGTTATGTTATTAATCATTTTAGAAATTTCTGAGCAGTTACTTTGATTTGACTGATTCGATTTTTTTTGAATTGATAACCCAACTTTACCTTTTGCCGTGGTAAAATATACTCGAATACTTCCTGTCGTGGGGCGTGCAGCGACTCCGCTGTATAAAGACAAAGTGCACTGATTAAAAACCTACCATCGTGTAAGTCTCAAAGATTCCATTTCGTGGATCGCACAATTTTGTGCCTTAATGTCAAATCCATAAATGTTGTTGTTAATATACGCATTATTAGCAACATTATAAGTATTTATTTGACATTTTTGAGTTTTGTTTAGAAATGTTTCGTGAACAAGACTAAATTTCAGTTGGGACTTAATTTCGCGGAAATTTAATCTCCGCAAAAAATCAACCCATTAAAGTGTTTCGCTTCTGTATTATTGAGAGTTGAGAGTGAGAGAGAATGACTGTGTGGAACGCCAGAGGATACAGTGGTGTACTATCTACGCAATGAAAAGAAAAGTATAATTAGCACTTGTTGATGATAAAAAGGTGGAACTCCTTGCATGCAAAAATTTTAAGCACACTCGATAATGATTTTTAAGTACTCTACAGTGGGCTATTTCTGGAACTTCGTCTTTAAGTATTCTAAGTTACTTCTAAAGTGTGAAGTTTTTGTTCCTATAAGGCCTCTTGGACCCCCCTCCGAAATTGAAATGATAACACGCGGTGGTAAAACCTTTTTTGCACGAAATCTTATGCTCTTGCTACACAATCGAGTGTATAAATTTCGAATGTCGCCCACTTAACCGCCCTGTTCTTTCGAAAAAATTTTTAAAGGAAAGGCGGAAAAAAGTTCTTGAAGGCAAAAAAGGAAAAGATGGCTGCCGTGACCACATGCAAATTTGTCTGAAAAAAACTTTGCAGTTGTTTTGCTTCTTTAGGAATTCCTTTTGCTTGTAAGATAGTTGGTTACTTAATTTCTTGTGCACTATTTGTGAGGGTGTTCATAAGGCAAAGTGCTCAAATAGGATTATATCAATCTGTCGAGAGAAAAAGAAAAGAATCTCAGGGGATTTTTCATGCCAAATATTGAATTCGAATTAGCTCTCCTGTACACAGTATATCCATAAATTTGAGGTTCTTCAGGGATTGACTTCAAGTGAGTGTCAAGGGTATTTCCATACTCTTCAATTGAAGTATGATGACTTTCTGTGACTGTGAGATACCGTGAGAGGTCCTAAATCCGACACCACTGCTTAAATCCGATGGGGTCTTTCAAAGATACAAACTAAAATAAAAATAAACCTTTCGCTGTGACGCAACGAAGATACCAAAGTGTCAACTAAACTGAGAGATTTGATACACTGAACCAATTGAACCAAATAACAATAATTGCTTCTTATAACAAAACATATTTTTTATTGCAATATGCACAACGTCATAAATGACAACAGTAGTAACAGCATCATAAAAAGTAATGAAATGTTTTGATTTTCCAAAGCACACAAAAATATAAAAGAGGTCTGTGTACGAGCGTGCTCATTTTGAAACGTTACGTAATCAAGCCTGGTTTTTATTACTTTACACTGGCACTTGGCTTGATTGCGGGCCTTCCGTAAATAAACATCCGGACTTATGGGTGGTAAAGAGGGCGTTGATAGTGCAAATTAAGTGCTACCGCATCCGCCCTTTTCATCCAACTTCACGCCATTTTTGCAATTTAGTCTGTTTGTTTCTTGATGGAAACCAGCCCAAGTTGTTTCGTATTTTTCCCGCACAAGTCACTTTTATTACAAAACTGTTATCGTTTTAAACATGAGCAACTGATCCAGAATAAAAGGTAATTATTTTTACAACTCACACTTTTTAATTACATTAATTGACATCTTGACATTGCAGCTATCTTGTTAGATGTTTTGTTTCCAAAGTTCTAGCAATAGTTTATCGTTCAACTTGGAGAGGGAATGTTTGTAAACATATAATTTTTTTCATAACAGTTATTTGGGGGGTCGGAATTAGGCAGTGGTGTCGGCTTTAGGACCTCTCACGGTAAAGAAAATCAGGATTATTATTTCGACTAGTTTCGGGTAGTTTCTTTTGTATCTCTAAAATCATTATGTGGTGCCGTGGTATAGTGGTAGTTGTCCTTGGCTTCTATGCAGGAGGCCAGGGTTCGATTCCCACTCACGGCAGTTCACTTGGCAAGTGAACGTTCCTTCGCACGGGTCAACCCATGCCATGTGAGGGGAATTGGGTAGTCAGTTCAACAGTCAGGGACAGTCGCCTTATTAGGAGACGCCTCCTGATTAGGAGACGTCTCCTGATTAGGAGACGTCTCCTGATTAGGAGACATGTAGGTCGCTTGGGGTCGCTTGATCAGGAGACCCGTCTCCTAATTAGGAGACATAAAACTTTGATCTCAATTTTAAGGGCTTTAGGCTTTTCCGCGCATTTTGAAACTAGTTTTAATGGAAAGAGCAGCCTCGAATTGGTAAAGTTTTAAAAAAATTATCAAAATTTCTCGGTGCAATCGATCACAATCCTAATATAAAGCACTACAAGGAAGCCCCTCTTGATTTTTTTCATGTCCGCCATTTTTCTTTTTGAGACGCTTTTGTTCAGAAGACAGATTCTTACTTCTGATTGGTTCTTATGGATTATTAGAATTGTGATTGATTCCACCGGTGGATTTTTCTAAAAATCACCATATGGAATCAATTTTTTGTGCTCTTTCCATTGGGAGCAATCAAATCATGCGCAGTTTGCTCGTTCACGAGATAATTACACCCGTCTCCTGATTAGGAGACGTGAACCTCCTGATTAGGAGACGGGTCTCCTAATCAGGAGGCGTCTCCTAATAAGGAGACTGTCCCTGACTGTTCAAGGTGCTGACGGAATGCTAATTAGTAAGCGTCTATAGTTGCGAGAATAGGCCTTTAAAGCCTCCTGCAACTCAACCAAATAGAAAGAAAAAAAAAGAGATTTTATAACAAGTCAAAAGTAGAAGAAAATCTCGTGTCCATCATTAAAATTTCACAACTTTATTATGCTTCAAGTCATGTGAATAAAATAATTTGCACACTTAGCCGGCCTGGTTTCCCTGTCCTTATTTATCACAAAAACACAGGCACAAACTCTATGTGCTAAGAGGGGGGGTTTCAGGGGTCTTAAATACCGTCATACTGACAAAATTTTGGGTCAAATACCGTAATACCGTCGGTGAAGGAAGCCTAATACCGATACCGATATTATATTTATGTTTTTTTTCGAAAATAATGAATTTTCAGTTATCAAATCTATTGTGTAGTAACAAATTAGAAACTATACAAACAAGTCTTGTACTTTATGAGGCCCCCCCAGTCAACCCTCAATTCAGGTATTCACGCACAGATTTTTGCCAATTCACGTATTCACGCGCGAAAAAAACCATTTTCACGTTCACGCACCAATTTTGCTTTTACATCTTTGGTTAAACGATTGTGACCTTATTGGGCTAAATTTAACATTTTTATGGTCTCTTTTAAACAGATTGACCTATTCTTATACCAAAGATTTTCGCCAATATATAAAGTTTTTTGCTTGTTTTGTGACCTTATTCTCGATATCGTCGAATTTTTAAGGCCTCTTTTACAGCTATTTGAGCTTTCATAAAGCAATATTTTAGGTCTGCCGTGCCAAAGTTACTTGCTTGTTACTGGAGGCAAATGCAAAATTAAGCCTTTCCCCCAATAGTTTCTTCCTCGCAGACCCGTAAGATGTCTTTTATATTGAGAATTAATTTAAAATCGAGGTTTGGGGCCAATCATGGTCTGAGAAGCCGTAGACTTCAACACAGGCTTCATAGAGGTAGTGTTGTGGTGCAACTAGAGGACGCGATTCTAAAGTTTAACCCCTCTCTATGGGAGGAAAGAAAATAAATGGGAAATAAGAACGCGAGCGAAGCGAGCGCGAAAATTTTTCGACAATTTTCGCTCTCCTTTGTTATTGAAAAACGGCCTTAATACGCTATTGTTATCCAAGTATGCCTTCACAATGTTTGATTTTATTTAACACTGACCATTTGTTGGCAAAAATATGGTACGGCGAGCGACTTACCTGCCGTACCCGGTGCGGCGTTCCAAGAGTTTCGCCCAAGAAAAAATTTAAAATTTAAAATTTAGAATGCCTAGATTGCCTGAAAACGCATCATGTGCCTCATGATGTGAATTATTTTTTAATCGTTCGATGCTGCACAAGATGTTTTTAGAACTACCTACTTTTACTAATTATTGAAGGAGTAAATACCGCCTCTACTGTCTCTAAGTTACTACAGTATCAGTGTATTGTACTGTAGTAGCAATATAAGTGAATACGGAGAGGCGACCATATCATTTAGTGCTGACGGAGAAAATTTTATCTAGACTCATTCGTTGGATGCAGTATTTGCATCACAAAAGTTGTCATTAAAAAAATGCGCCTGCAGAAAAATAACGAAAATATTTGTTTAGGTAGATATCGTAAAGTTTTGCTAATTTTGAATAACCTCACCATGACAATAAGTCAATAGGACATCCAAGATTGTGCGAGCGAAGCGAGCAAGAAAATTTTACTGGTTAAATGGTGGAATAGACTTATCTTTTTTGAACAATTTTCTGCATGAAACTCGTGAAGAAACTAAAAGGTAAATAGTTTTATACCGAACTACCGTTTTTTATTGATAAAAATATCGAAATACCGACAAAAAAACAGGCAATTTACCGATACCGGTAGAAAATGAAATACCGTAATCCGTCGTTTTTTTTTCGTAATACCGATTTACCGGTGGTAAAAAGGCCCAATACCGTCGTACCGTAAAAGTGAAACCCCCCCCCCTAAGAGGCTGCACGCACATACGAAGTCCCTATTTTTCAATACAATCTTTTCAATACAAATTTAATTTATAAATAATCAAACAAAACATTTGCTGCACCTTGGAAATAGTGTTTATTATTATATATTCATATCTCATTTGTGTGCCATTAGGCTAGGCTAAGCTAGACTAGGCTATATTTATTCATTTATTTATTTTAGTATGTTTTAGGCACACTTGTCCCTGACTGTTCAAGGTGCTGACGGAATGCTAATTAGTAAGCGTCTATAGTTGCGAGAATAGGCCTTTAAAGCCTCCTGCAACTCAACCAAATAGAAAGAAAAAAAAAGAGATTTTATAACAAGTCAAAAGTAGAAGAAAATCTCGTGTCCATCATTAAAATTTCACAACTTTATTATGCTTCAAGTCATGTGAATAAAATAATTTGCACACTTAGCCGGCCTGGTTTCCCTGTCCTTATTTATCACAAAAACACAGGCACAAACTCTATGTGCTAAGGGGGGGTTTCAGGGGTCTTAAATACCGTCATACTGACAAAATTTTGGGTCAAATACCGTAATACCGTCGGTGAAGGAAGCCTAATACCGATACCGATATTATATTTATGTTTTTTTTCGAAAATAATGAATTTTCAGTTATCAAATCTATTGTGTAGTAACAAATTAGAAACTATACAAACAAGTCTTGTACTTTATGAGGCCCCCCCAGTCAACCCTCAATTCAGGTATTCACGCACAGATTTTTGCCAATTCACGTATTCACGCGCGAAAAAAACCATTTTCACGTTCACGCACCAATTTTGCTTTTACATCTTTGGTTAAACGATTGTGACCTTATTGGGCTAAATTTAACCTTTTTATGGTCTCTTTTAAACAGATTGACCTATTCTTATACCAAAGATTTTCGCCAATATATAAAGTTTTTTGCTTGTTTTGTGACCTTATTCTCGATATCGTCGAATTTTTAAGGCCTCTTTTACAGCTATTTGAGCTTTCATAAAGCAATATTTTAGGTCTGCCGTGCCAAAGTTACTTGCTTGTTACTGGAGGCAAATGCAAAATTAAGCCTTTCCCCCAATAGTTTCTTCCTCGCAGACCCGTAAGATGTCTTTTATATTGAGAATTAATTTAAAATCGAGGTTTGGGGCCAATCATGGTCTGAGAAGCCGTAGACTTCAACACAGGCTTCATAGAGGTAGTGTTGTGGTGCAACTAGAGGACGCGATTCTAAAGTTTAACCCCTCTCTATGGGAGGAAAGAAAATAAATGGGAAATAAGAACGCGAGCGAAGCGAGCGCGAAAATTTTTCGACAATTTTCGCTCTCCTTTGTTATTGAAAAACGGCCTTAATACGCTATTGTTATCCAAGTATGCCTTCACAATGTTTGATTTTATTTAACACTGACCATTTGTTGGCAAAAATATGGTACGGCGAGCGACTTACCTGCCGTACCCGGTGCGGCGTTCCAAGAGTTTCGCCCAAGAAAAAATTTAAAATTTAAAATTTAGAATGCCTAGATTGCCTGAAAACGCATCATGTGCCTCATGATGTGAATTATTTTTTAATCGTTCGATGCTGCACAAGATGTTTTAGAACTACCTACTTTTACTAATTATTGAAGGAGTAAATACCGCCTCTACTGTCTCTAAGTTACTACAGTATCAGTGTATTGTACTGTAGTAGCAATATAAGTGAATACGGAGAGGCGACCATATCATTTAGTGCTGACGGAGAAAATTTTATCTAGACTCATTCGTTGGATGCAGTATTTGCATCACAAAAGTTGTCATTAAAAAAATGCGCCTGCAGAAAAATAACGAAAATATTTGTTTAGGTAGATATCGTAAAGTTTTGCTTATTTTGAATAACCTCACCATGACAATAAGTCAATAGGACATCCAAGATTGTGCGAGCGAAGCGAGCAAGAAAATTTTACTGGTTAAATGGTGGAATAGACTTATCTTTTTTGAACAATTTTCTGCATGAAACTCGTGAAGAAACTAAAAGGTAAATAGTTTTATACCGAAATACCGTTTTTTATTGATAAAAATATCGAAATACCGACAAAAAAACAGGCAATTTACCGATACCGGTAGAAAATGAAATACCGTAATCCCGTCGTTTTTTTTTCGTAATACCGATTTACCGGTGGTAAAAAGGCCCAATACCGTCGTACCGTAAAAGTGAAACCCCCCCCCCTAAGAGGCTGCACGCACATACGAAGTCCCTATTTTTCAATACAATCTTTTCAATACAAATTTAATTTATAAATAATCAAACAAAACATTTGCTGCACCTTGGAAATAGTGTTTATTATTATATATTCATATCTCATTTGTGTGCCATTAGGCTAGGCTAAGCTAGACTAGGCTATATTTATTCATTTATTTATTTTAGTATGTTTTAGGCACACTTGGTTTCCATGGCCTCGTTTCAGTATCATGTCACAGTGTGAACTCAGTCTCTTTAAGGCCTCACTTCAGAGCTACAATTTTTGTGTCATGTCATGCTGACTGACCATAATGGCATCATAACTCATAAGGCTCTAACTTTAATAAAAGCAATTCAATGTGTCAATGATAAACCTCAACCTCAAGTCAATCATAGTAAATTCATTCACAGCATTTTTATATTGACTACCTGGTAGGTTTCATTTTTTGTTCTTCTTCTTTGGCAGCCATCTTGTTTTTACTTTCAGGCAGCCATTTTGTTTGTTCTTTCAGTACACTGATAGATTAGGGCCTTGCCTTGACATGATTCATAGATTCAGTATTTCATGTAAGCTTTTCAGTACAGTCAAGTATCAATATTTGAGGTATTACGAAAATTGCTACTTTTTGCCGTAATCGCTTTCGCTTTTAACATAAGGTCTTAGCAACGGGTACCCCGGGCATAGTTACAGGGCATTGAGAAAAAATCCTGACATAGAATTTCAAAAAGATTCACGCTATCATATTCTACATTACAAAATACACCTGTTCTATGTTGGGTTTTTTTCTCTGTGTTTTGTAGGCTTAATTATCGTCATGCAAAGTAAATAAAACCCCCTGGAATTCTTTAGGTTTTGATAAGCAAAATACTTACATACTATTGTTTACTTTTCAGGTATTCATCCAATCAGAATTCACGCTCAGAAACTTTCAACCAATCAAAATTCAACCGTGACGCGGGAAATGATCCAATCAGAATCCCGAAGCTAAAGACCCACAGCCAATCAGAATTTGTTAGCGAGCGGTATTCATCCAATTGGAATCGAGTATATAACACGAAAGCGAAAGTGAAAGTAGATGTGGAAATATATTTTTTTTCGACGTGATTTGCATATATTAGAACAGAAAGAAACGCCAATTTGTCAAAGATTTGTTTAAAGCCACCTTATTTTTTGTTGAGTATCGCCTAAATTTATCGAAAAAATATGCTTTTCAACACTAATCTTAAAATCTCTTTTATTGTTAAGTATCCCCAGGGCTCAACGCCGAAAGAAAAATAAGCGGGCGGAACCGCCCTCGTAGTTTAATCCCGGGATTGAAAAAACCTGGAGAAAACCTTTTCCGTACATATAATGTAGCTAAGGAATTTTAAAACACGGCATTTAAAGTGAATATTATTTTTCAATGCTTAGAAGCTTGTGTTTTTTTGTTTTTCTAATCTTTACAACAGGAAGTTTTGGAAAGCTTTAACGGTTTTCACCCCTTTATTTTATGGTGAAAAGTTCCTAATCAGAATATATATATTTTCTTTCAAAAAAATCAACATAAAAGGGGTTGCGGAACGACCGTTCCGTTTTCGCAAAGCGAAGAAATTTCGACACTAACAAATTATTTCTATACTAGCCGGTACCCGGCGTCGCACGCCGGTTAAACTGTAGCTGAACGCACTAAAAGTCCTTTGGATGTTGAAGCTGGCTTAAAAAAACGATCCCTCGAAAGCATCCAGCGAGGTCCTTTTTTTTAACATCTGTTTCCCAGGCATAGCCTTCCTGGAAAATTTGATCTGTTGGCCAAAAGTTTCAAAAATCTTATTCCTAGAAATGAAGATCTGTTTCTCCTCAAAACCTAAATTTTTAATCTCAAAGTAGTATCTTCCCTGGAAAATTTGATCTGTTTTCACAATTTTCAAAATTAAAATTGTTATATGTTTTCCCAAGCTTTTATAAGGAATAATACCCATAATAGGATATCTGTTTCCCTCTCCTGGAAATTTTCATCTGTTTCCTTTGCTTTTTGTGATTGATATCTGTTTTCCCCCAGAAAGTTCAATCTGTTTCCAATGCAATATCATCTTTTTAAGAAACAGATATCTGTTCCCAATTTATTATGTCCTCTCCTAGAAATATTGATCTGTTTCTCTCTGATGACGTCATCAGCTGGAGCGGGGCAACAGATAGCTTTAAGGAAAAGGTCTTTCCTAGAAAATCGGATCTGTTTCCCCATTTTTCAAAAAACGCTCTCTCCTGGAAAAGGGAAAGATATTTCGGGGGAAATGGGCTCGTTGGCTGCTTCTGAACCCTCCCCCGGAGATATTTTTCTCGCTTCGCTCGCATTAAATACGCCGTCGACGCCGTCCAGTTTTCGACAATTTGAGAAATAGTCATGGTAAAGAGGAGCGAAATGTAGAAATGACAATTCTTCAGGAAAAAGCGGAAAAGCCACAAAGAATAGTGCAACTTTGTTTTTATCAGACTTAAAAAGATAAATAAGTCAATTCTAAATTGCTTTTTTTAAACCCTTGTCATAACTTTTCGAATTTAAACATGTAAAATGACGTACACAGTTCTTAACAGTATCAACCACTTGAATGTTTTTAGATGAAGAAAGAGATGGACTAATTTCTTCTCTTGCTTTTTATCGCCCTTTGAATGCTGTTAATGTTCGACAAACTTTTTAATTTTTATGTTTTGATTTACATTTGAAATGTTCTTTTCTATAAAAGAAACTTGTTTTGTTTTGAAAAGAATTCGAATGTCATTAATAAATACGATCGTTAAATACATTCGAAAACATTTCAAACATAAAAGAAAAGAGAAAAACCGGATCGGGCAAAGCTGGGCAAAAATTAAAATTACTAAATGTAGATGGGCCTTAAATATCAAAACAAAGGCTCAATAAAGTCTAATGTGCCCCGTCTTTTGCAAATGGCGCGAATCCAATAGAACAAATTTGTGGAGCAAGAGACTAAAAGTCATAATTTTAAAACACAAACAAAGCGAAAACGAAAGTGGTGACACACAGACACACAAAGCACCGCTATTAATATATAGAAGTCAAACTTTTATTGATAATGTTTTCCAACTCAACTCTTTCTTTTTTATAAGAATTTTATAAGAACAATACGAGGCTCAAAAATTAAATACGCCGGGTTTTGAGCAATTCAAAAACAATTTCAGGCTCAAAGTGCAAAAAAGGACAGCCAAACCTTTAAAAAAATTTACTGGTTCTTATAAAAAATAGTGCAAGTGACAAAAAAGAACACACATGTTTCTTGTACAATGGCTGAATGACCAACAACAAAGATATTACATTAGGCTTTAGGCTGGTAGTTTATCTGAATAAATTGAAAGACTTTTATCCCATCTTTTTGTGAGTTTTTGAAACAATTACTTAGCTCTCTATAAAACTTTTACAAAGACAAATTTATCAACAATTCAAAAATTATATTATACATTTCCCTTCAAAATTTAAAAGAAAATAGTGCGTAGTTTGAACGATGATCTTGAGCTTTTCAGCCATTAGAATCTAGTATACAATCTCTCAAAATGTGCTACCTCTTTATGATATCATTCACTTCAAATGTAGTATCAATTTTCCATAAAGGAATCAGCAGCCTAGCAATAATTTCCAGTAACTTATCAAGACTAGTGAGATTTTTTGCGTGATGAAATTTTGTCTTTTTGTGAGTCTATTTTTGCAATATTGTGTGTTCGGCAAAAAGATGTTCCCAATGTTTCATTTATAAAATCAATCCAAACCAGTCCAAACTAATTTTTTCAAGAACCTTTCCTTGCAGAATAAAATTCAAAAACTTCTATAATTCATATAAGTATATTAAAGTAATGCCATTATACTATTTATTAGGCGGTAATAATAACAAGCGTTATCTACAATCTCACGTCAAAGAGTTTATGAAAATATAAGTTGATTCGCCAGTAAAAAACACTTTTTTGTGAAAGATATCTTGTTTGAAAATATATTCGAGCTAGCATCAAAAGTAACATATAGGTACTTTTATCATTTAAGTTGGCTTTTGGGCTAAAGTCATCAATCATGCTTTTGTTATCACTTTATCGTACAAATATAAATCGGCATTATTCTAATTGATGATGATCAAGCTCCAATGTTAAACAAAAATCTCTCGAGAGTCAGCAAGCGGGAATCAACAATCAATCAAGCCAAATCAAAATGATTCCATTATCGAATAAATATTGAAGAAATCCTCAATGACGAAAATAGCAACTAGTAATTATCATTTTGATTCTGCTTTCCAGTACAGTCTTCTCTTTTGTCTCGTAAACATTGCACGGAATAACATGGAACTGGCACAATTTATATTCAGCAGGACCATTTTATTATTCTCCATCAATCACAATCTGTTCATACAGTCATAATGCTATGTATATTTTGGTTTTATGCTGCTTCTTTGTTGTGCACGTTCACCCACCAAAACTCTGAAACACTGCTGATTCAGCCAGTCGGCCGATCGGTAGCGTTAAAAGTCACCCATCAGCATCACATCAATCAAGCTCCTTCACCTGAACCCTGAGCCTGAAGACAGAAGAGATGAAAATAATTATAGTTAGAGTAAAATGAAATAAACACACGACCCATATGAATAAAAATAAGGCTGTGGAAAGAAAACATGGCCATATGATATCCATGAAACACAAAAACATTTTGTTTTGTGAGATGAAATCCAATTTAATACAAAAAAGTCAACACAAAGAAAATGTACTAATGTAACATTCCAAAGGTAGTTGAAACTATAAAGGTGAAAAAAAATGAAGATTTACCTTTCAATGGGCCATAATCAGTCCAAAAGTTAATGCATGCACCTCAAAAACCGAAGAGATTCGTTGGTTTTCAGGGGGAAAACATAAAAGACAAACCTCCAAAATGTGATCGGCTATTGCTCATTCCGACATTTCAAATTTTCCGGGGGTTTTGCTGTTTGGGATTGTTTAGGTCAGGGTTGCTAGTAACGGCTTGTCACTGTGCCGGGTGCATACTCGGCGCCTTGGGCCCCGCAGGGTTGCTAGTAACGGCTCGAATTTCAGTCAGGTTTAAAAAAGGGGTACTTTTACCCATATTATAATAACATTACCCCCGTATTTTGCCAGTTTCATATAAAATGTTATGAATTGCGTGATTTTGCTGTGCGGCGATGGCTCAAGGGATAGAGCGCTGGCTTCCGAATCTGAAGGTCTTTCTTTGGTGGTGGTTCGAATCCCACTCGGTGCGAAAATTAGACTGGTCGAAATTGATGGTCAAATGATTGACAGGTATGAAAACTCAGTCAGAAATGAGAAACTCAGATACTCAGACAGTCAGAAAAGAGAAAGACGGGATCAGAGATAAGGATCACATCTCGGAGGTTTGTATCTTACGTTTTCCTTTTCAGGGCCATCTTTGTTGTTTTGAAAATGAAACGCAGAAAAAAAGACTGGGCCCAGACATCTGGAAGAAGCGGGAAAAAAGCAAAGGAGATAAAGTTTTGGTACTATTACTATTATTTGTACAAAAGTTGCAATTTTAATCAAAAGTCTTACTTTATAATACTTTTGATATCAATCATATACTATTGCAATAAATATTTTTACAAAACAGATACTTTTAATAGTGCTACAGAAAATTGATCCCATCCAACACGAAGCAAAGTCGATATGTCACCCTACGATTTTTTTTGAAAATTTCGTGCATATACAAATTTTTTACGCCACACGCCCAGATCTAGAGAAAGGATGCTACACTCCCTTTCGGGCGCTTCGCGCCCTCAAAACGGTCGTTCCGCAAAAAAACAAAAAAACAAAAAAAAAAAAAAAAATTTAAAATGAAACAAGATGGCGGAGAAGTAGTGATTGGAGGTTTTTGTAATTAGACAGCATGACAAAGGTTTGTTATATTTTAGCATAACAAAGACAAACTCAGGAGGTAAGGTAAATTGCGTTTTGACTGCTTTTAACTGTTTTTCTAATAAAGAATATCTTCAAACTTGACTTCACTGCCTTTATTTTCATTTAATAAGAACTTAACTTTTTCAATCAGACTTATACTTTTTCAATCAGACTTATACTTTTTCAATCAGACTTATACTCTTTTCATCGAATTCAGACAATTTCAATTTGAACTTAGACTTTTTTTTTATGAACACAATACTCATATACCTTTATTATTTATTTCTACAGTTTGAACACATCATCAACAAATATCAATCACAAAGATTGTTACAAACAGCGTCATTTCCACAATGAATTTGAGGACTGCTCATCACTTAAATTGTTTAATAAGTTTTAACTTATAAAAGATTATTAAAGTACCTTTGAAAGTTATTTCCATTTAAAACATGGCTGGTTTTCAGTGATTTCGGTAGTATTTGTTTACAATTTTCTCAAGCAGTCTCAAGAATTTTTGTATTTAAAGTGTCAATATCTCTTTTTATATGTTTTTTTATTTTCAAAAGGAAAATTTTACTTAAAAAGCTTTATAACTATTGAAGGAATTAGTGGATTGAATTTTAGAAAAGTGCTACCTGAAATGTTAAGTTAGCTTAAGAGCCAGTTTTTACCATTAAAAAACTCCTGTAATTTTGAAAATTAAAGTCGATTGATGTTGATTGATGGTCGGATAAAATGCACTCAAAATAACCAAACTTTATTTTGAGTAATATAAATAGAATGAGAAAATTATCAGATAATTTATCAGAAAATTTATAAAGACAATATCCAGTCAGGCACATCCTGGCAAATGAACGGGGTGAGCATTTGCATGGGGTATTCGTCACCCAGTGTAAATGAGATAGGACGTCTCAGGCTAAAAGCGTGAAAATGAATAAAAATGAACTTCAAACTGAAAATGGGAAAAAAGGAAGAAAACTGGGAACTTTATTTTTTTGTTAAAAGTTTCTTCAATCTTCGAAGAAAAAATTGACCCATGGGAAAAAAATTTCATCTATGCAGTTCTTCAAAATGAAGCAAAATATTTCAAACCCGGTTCAATTGCGTGGGGTATTCAGCACTATTACATCACTTTTGTTTTCGACCCCTTGCATTTGCCACCAATCACAAGTGAAAAATACCCTGTTCATTTGCCAGGATGTGCCTGACTGATATCTGCATTTTCCGCAGACATGTGTTTGTCCCTCCCAGGACTCATCAGTGCGGCTCGGGTAAGCAAACAGAGGCTGCTGTTGTCACCAGAGTTACACTAAAGACATTAAAAGTGTTGAGTTTTGCATAAAATACAATTTCTCAAAATATTATCCGGAAGGTGCCGGAAGGTGCTACCACCACGGTCGATACTAAAATGAAACATAAAGTTGACTAATATCTTTATGTTAAAGGAGCAAACACAGGCAGAAAAGGAACAATTCTCGCTTTTATTTTCTTTATGAATAGTGTTATTTTTAATTGCTCTTAAAATTATTGAATTTTGTGCTCAGGTTAGTCAATCTATAAAATTACCTGAGTGAATTAGAAACACAGAAATTTCCTGGATAAGGTCATTATTAATTAGAAAATTTTCCATCTCGTCGTTCTTTATCTTGGAACAATATTTCAGAAATTTCTAATTTAACAGTGTTGGTTGACACCCCCTTTCGCAAAAAGAGGCCAAAACTTCACGAAAAAGAGGCTAAAACTTAAAGTCAGTCTGGAGTCAGACTGACGTTGGTCGTCGGATTTTGCTGACATTTTGTGAATTTGTTTCTTGGATAATTACTATGGATCCTTTCTTTTTTTTAACTGTGGTTGTAGAGGCTTGTGATGAAGTTTTTTTTTGAGTGAATAATAACAAAGTTATATAGAATATAGAATATTCTTCCTGATTAACCAATGAATTGTTTTGAAAACATCACCCAAGCACTGGAGACTGAAAACTGGACCACATATTTGTGTAGCCCTTGAATTTATTGACCTCTATTTAAACAATTTCTTACTGAGACTCACCTTTTTCTATCTTTAGTGTAAACGAATAAATGAAAATATATGATTTTTAACGATGGATAAAATTCACATCCAACTACAACACAGCTGGGTATAAAGCGCAAAAGAATGTCTTCTCAAATCATGGATCATTTTTAGCAATAATGTAAAGAGTCGATCATTGAGAAGCTACTGTATGGTCTTATAATCAAAATAAATGACAAAGCTGTAAATGGTAAGTCTGTTATTTTGATGCTTTCAAGTTCTACAACAAATGAAATATTAAACCTTAGCCTTTAAACTAGTTTCATCTGATAGAGCTGGATTTATGTTGCAAAACTTAGCTGGAGATATTCCAGCCATATTATGTTATTTTTAAAGTAATAGTGCGGAAAGGGGTCTGATCCCCCCCTTCTTAAATGATGCCCCCCTTCTTGGCATCCCCCCAACCTTTAAAAATGCCTATCCCCAAGGGTTTTGGGCTAAATTTTTTTATGGTAAAAAGGGAAGGGAAACAGTAAAGAAAAATTAAGTCTGGCAAATATAATACCACTTTTTAGTGAAAATAAAGAGCTTTCTTTCATGCAGACCAAATTTCATAACAGTGCTGGAAAATAATCTACATTACAATATATGTAAGCACCCCTTCTTAAACGATCCCCCTTCTTAAACGATCCCCCGCATCCTTGCTATCCCCCCCTTTTTAATGAAAATTTCTGATCCCCCCTTCTTCATTTTTTTGGAAGGTGTCATCCCCCCTTAAGAAAGGGGGGGGGGTCCGAACTATGAAAGTACAGCATTACAAATACCCGATCAAAATGGTAATAATCAATTCTTCCTCCGAGACAAAAGTCGATGACCCGTCTTCCTGGGGAGGGGATAAGATCCCATGGATGGCCGGTTGAGGGCGTGGTATAATTGTTGTTCGTGGATCCTTGGTGGTTTGTTTTGCATTATTTTTGATGGAGCCCTGTTTTTTGGGTATTCTTTACAAATTTGCATGTTTCGTGGCTGGTGAAGGAAAAAGGATGCGCTAAAACATCACATCTATAAAACTTCCTGATACCTTAAGGGAACTTATTTTGGCGGGAACTAATTTTGGCGGATTTGGCGAATTTAGACGAAATTCGCCAAAATTAGTTCCCGCCAAAATTAAATATTTTACTCACTCGCCAAAATAAGCTCCCGCCAAAATTAAAATTTTTTAAGATTTTCGCCGCTCGCCAAAATTAGTTCCCGCCAAAATTAGTTCCCTTAAGGTAGTCGATATTTTTGCCGCAGTGTGTCTATCTTTATTATTTAGTGAGACTTTTGCATGATATTTGTCATCATGTCATCATGTCTCTAGCTCGTAAAGCAGAGTGTTATAAATGTCAACTTTCTTTCATAAATATCTTTTTTAATGATGATGGTAATGGCTGCGTTTAGACCAACTGGCATTTGTAATTTGGCATTTGCTCATGAGGGATTCGAGGGAGTCATTACTGAAAAGGTGATTCCCTCAAGATCAACTTTGACAGATCAAACAATGAAAAGCATGGAATTTTTCAAAAACTGCAGTCATTAAGACTGAAACAATTTGCCGTTTTGGGCTAGGCTATGGCAAATCTTGCAAATTTTACAATCTATAGAAAGAACTGAATAAAAAACGTGCAAATACTTTAAAAAATCAAAAATGTCATTTTTTCTCTTTGTTTTGGTTCCTTTGTTTGATTTGAAATGCCAGAAAAGGGGATTCCTTTGTTCGAAATGGCATTTGAAATGCCAACGAAATGCCAACACTCTGGCATCATTAGGCATTTGACAAACCGAACAATTGCGCGGAACAATAGAATTCAAAAGAATACTGCAAGCAATTACAAATGCCAGGCTGGTCTAAACGCAGCCAATAATTGAATTCGTTTGCTTAAGGGCTCTGACCATAGTCAAAAAACTGATTTTGGTATTTGAGCATAAAAGTTATGTTTCAGGTTCCTTTACACTTTTGACAAAGAATTGCTCTTTGATCAATTCCCTTAAAAGTGATTAAGAATTTAATTTAAAAAATGACGTTATGAACTTTAAAAAGATGTTAATAATATGTTGCTTCACCCAGTGGCGTTGTGGGAAAACTTTTCTGGAGGCGCTAAAGTAAATTGTTTTTAAATGGCGCCCCCACCCACCAGTTTCTAAACTCTTACTAATTCATTTGCCTAGGCATAACGAGGAAGGAAATATTTAGTGGATAAGAGTAGGTATATCTTTGATGAATGGCAAAGGGAGAAACAGGCCCCACCAAGGTTGGGGCCGACTAGAAAATTTTTGAAAATCGACTGCCAAGATACCCTAAATCACTAATGAAAATAGTCAAATTTGACACTTGCTAGAGTGAAAAGAAACTTAAAGAAACAATGTGTAATGCGAGCGAAGCGAGCGAAAAAATTGATGCTTTATGATTTCAATATTGTTGTCAGCAAATTGGTCTTGGGGCGCAGTTAGATTTTCATTTAATAATGCTATTTTGTACACAAAAAAACTTAAATCCATTTCAATAACCAAAAACCTACTTTTCTCTTGTCTTCTCTTCAGATCACTTACAAATAATATCATTACAAAATTTACACAAAAAGCATGGTAAAAGCGTCGCCATTTTGGTTTCCAAACCCGGTTTCAGACCAGACATGAAGGACCGGACGAGATATAGTGCGGAAAATAAACATAAAAGGAAAAGGCAAAAGAGCCGCAAAGATATGGATAACAACGATTACCAAATATAAGTCAGAGCGTACAGTATATGGCCCCCAAAACGGAGACGGCCCCCAAAACGTAGGTCGTCGTTAAATGAGGATTCTGACCTGTAGATTTATCAGAATTGGACGATTTTTGTTTATTTTGAAAGAATGATGGTCATACTTAACCTTTCCAGCGCGCAACATTTTTATATCTTCAGCCCGTCTGCGCGCAACGTTTTTTGATGAAAATGCAATTTTCACGATAACCGTTATAACTTTTTGAAAAATTAACTTCAGAAAAAAACCCTTATATTTTTGGAAAGCCCTACCTTTCCCCTTTCTAAATATGTTTAACTGAGTACTCCAAACAATTTTGGACAGAAATTATGAAGCCAGACAAAAGGTATATGAAAAAACAATGTCGCGAAAAAGTCATTTTTGGTGCAAAACTTCAAAAAATTATAGAGAACTGAAAAATTGATAAAAACACTTACTTTTTTCTTTAGAAGGTTTCTTTATAGTTAGGTAATACAATTCCATACTTTTGAAAAGCCAAATAAAACTCTAAAACACTTTTATAAACCCTTACTTTCATAGCTAATTTTCTGCCTCCTCAGTTTCACAAAATCACGCAACATAGCTTGGTCTACCATTTCTATTTTTGAAAAATGTTGCGTCATACCAAAACAAACCCCGATTGTTTCTTATCGGAAATTTCACGCTGATTCCGATTTTTTAATCGGTTTTACCGTACCTCTGACGGTTGGGGCGTAATCCGACCAAATATAAAGGTCACCTTAAAAACGTATCAGATACGTCTTTCGGAACGTATGGCGAACGTATCAGATACGTCTTTCGGGGCGGAAAGGTTAAAAATGAGCATGTTTTTGGTGGTTTGAGATGGATTCAAAATAAAATATTTGCGTCTGAAGGAAATATTACAACACCAAAATTAGATAAAAATTGCATATAACTCACTCTAGCTCGATAAATAGTGAAAATAAGTTATGAAAATGGGGTATAGGAAACTTTCTACACCTAATACCTTTCAGAAAATGCAGATACATCAGTGACTTTAGAGGATGAGCAAAAGATCATATTAAAGGTCAACCAGTATTTTGGGGCCCTAAAAAGACTACCTGTTTTGTTGGCACATTTGGAAACTCAGGTAATCGTGTTTCACGCCCATCCCTTTGATTGAGGTCTGGAGTAGCAAAGTTGTTTATTTTCTCCTTGTGGTTATGTGCAGGTGGCTTTGGTATAGTATAATTTGAGGGCAATGGGCGTTGAGATACCAGGTGATCAGAGTTGGTATAACGACATGGCTTTTCATCAGCTTATGTAAAGATAATGAACAAAGAAAGTGGAAATCAATTCGAATCTGATCAATTTCCTTGGTCTGATACATCATTATCGTCTGTACAAAAATTTACAAAAAACCATTCATAAAAATACGTTTTAAATTCGTTTTCTACCATCGTTCGCGCGCTTCTTTTTGACGAGCGGTGGAGCAGGAAGATGATCTGCTTCAGCATGGCTTGGCAGCAGGTTTTAGGTGCCCCCTAAGAATTCAGGTGCCCCCTAAGATTTAGGTAACCCCTGGTTGCCAAATATTTTTGGTGACCCCTAAGCCAATGACACGTCAAATTCTTTCGAAAATCCTTCTCAAACTATCAAACAAATACAACAGTTAGTTTAGCTTATTGCTAAATAGAATAAATGCCCTAAGAAATTAGAGATAAGTTAAGTACTGAAGGTTACTGCCAGATTATCAAGTCAGGATGCAGATCCCTTGCCGACAGATTTTTTATCTAAGTAAATGCAAAATGATTAAAGAATTTTTACAGATCAGTACCGTAGGAAGCATTTTCATATTAGGGGGCTGAAGTTTAGTGATACCGCGAGGGCCAACCATGGTTTGGCCCGAGGGGGAAAATTTTGAAAATTTGAGCTCTAGATTGCTTGAAAATGCACTCAAAGCATGCACTTATAAGACAATTATGACAAATTCAAAAAGAAAAACTTTGCAAAATGACCATTTTTGAAAAAATTATTGGGGTTATAGTCCCCCTTGCCCCCCCCCCATGCTACGGCACTGCAGATAATATATTAGATACCAAATTGTCAGTTTTTGAGCATTGCTTAGATTAAGTTGAGAAATGCCAACCTATGGTCTGGTAGGCTGCTTATAATTCAATCACCAAACATAGAATGTAGCCCCCAGGTCCATCTGAAAAAATTTAGGTGACCCCTAACATGGTTAGTCCCCCCTAGCCACAGGCTAAAATCAGGTACCAATCGCTGCTCGACCTTTTAGCCCCCCCCTGCGGCCAGGGGGGGGGGTTCCAGCCATGTTCAGGTATTTGTTGTGGATTCGGCATGTCAAGTGGTCAAATTTCCTGAAAAAACGCAAACAGAGATTATTGATGGATGAAGTTTACACTCCCCCCCCCCCGACTCTAGAAACCGGCAGGAAACTTAGGCCAAGTTAGGGGTTGGGAATTAGATTTGCAGTTCTAATATTAACAAATGTTAAATGTTAACACTGTTCATTGGGAGTACCTATCTGTTTTGATGGAGGCTCTGGAGGCTGAGAAACTGTTTATCTAGCTGTTTTTCAAAGTTGATCAATATTTCAAATCGTTGCTACCTTTAAAGGGGACACGAAAAAAGAGGGCTGAAACCATGTAAAAACAATAGGATGTTCAGTAGCCATGTTTTATTTTTTTTTTTCTCGGTAGTGCTAATAGCAAGGTATATCCACCGGGTATCTGAGAATCCAATCCCAATTGGCGATTGAGTTGTCTTGGTTGTAAAACCACACATTTATACAGTCAATACTTACCGGTTCTGTGGAGACGATCTTTTGTCTCGGTTCAGCCGTCTGAATAAAAGAAGTCCCAATTATAGATTGCTCCAGATTTGAGAAAGTTTCAAAGTTGTCAAGTCAAATTCTCAAAAAATTGAAAAATATCACACAAAATTCGACACACCAACAGAATCCAGGAAAAATGATAAGAAACAGTACACTCAGGTTCCAAATAAACGCCCCGGTTGTTAATTTTTTTGAAAAAAATTTCAGCTTTCAAAGAGAAGGTCCCTTATTTTGCTCTAAATAGACTGATTTTAGCCTATATTTACCTTATTTTTAGTTTTTTCAGACGTATAATTTTCAGACCCCCTGACAATAATGTCTCCCCATTTATTAAAATGTTGAAAATTTTCCAACTCCTTTATTTAGAATCTTAGGGTAAATTAAAGCTTAGAGAGCGACCGTATCATAAGGGTAGAGCATCCAGCTGCGGTGCGCAAGGATGTGGGTTCGATCCCCAGCCGGGTCATACCAAAGATTCCCAAAATAGTACTTGATGCCTCTTTGCTTGATGCTCAGCAATTAAAGAGACGGATCAAGGGTAAGTGGAGAAATCCAGGGAAAGGAGTGGCGCCCTCCCCTACCTTCGGGTAGACAGCTATACGGAAAGGGAGCCTTCGGGTCGCCCTCGACTGCGGTTGCAAACTTACTTACTTTACTTTAAAGCTTAGTTGATAAAGTCGAGCAAAATTTCAAATGACTATTCAATAAAATTATTGAAAAATATTAATTTTTTCACAAATTCAACTTTATCTCAGGTTTTTTTGGAGCGTCATGCGTAATAAGAGAGAAATACTTATACTCCACCTTCTCACTGACAGACCCACTGGGACCCCTTTGCACCGGAAAAATTGGCTAAAAAATCGTCTCCGGTGGAAGATTATACTTCAATTTTTGTCCCCACTGAAAATAATCAAATAAACCAATACTCACTGCGAAATAGTATATTCCCCTAATCCCTGCTGAATTTTCTGACTTGAAAACAAGAATTGTAATCCAAAGCCATAAAAAATATTGGAATGTTTATCCCGATCGAGTTTCAGACCCTTATTTTTATCCCCACTGGCTGAAAAATTTTACAGGGTCTGTCAGAAGGGGTGTACTTTCCCCGAACTAAAGAAAAGTGACAAAAGAAAAGCTACAATTGAGTAGCGTGTGTAGGATACATAGGAAGAAATAAATATTATCACACGTGGCATTCTGGATCAAAGCACATGAAAAGTAAAAGTTTTCATAATAGACTGCAGCTTTTCACCGCTAAACTCAATCGAAGAGTCACGGTTAATCTTCCCTTTAAAATGACGGGTCAACGATAATCTTCAACATCCTACTGTATTACCAGTCGATTTGACCGACGAAAGAAAAAAAGAATTCATATTTCTTGAAAAAAGGTGAGAAATCCAGTAGACTTACGTCACGGTTGCCTTTTTCTTCAGGGTGTGGCTTCCTAAAAGAGGTGTGTTAAGAAATAAAAATGATGAAATCATGAATGTTCTGAGGACGGTTGTACAACTGAGAGATAAAGCGAGTTAACAATTAATAAAAAAGTTCATGTTATTCAAAATTAGGAAGGCTGTAGACGTCCCGCTCTGTCTTCCTTTATCTGGGTGGGGGTATCGTTTATTTGGGCAAAGGTTTAGTTGCAGTCAAGGATTCGCTATGTTTATGTCAAAAGAAGCGGAAACTATCTTACCAGGCGCCAGGCTCCTTTATGTATTGGTGCGCATGTGAAAATGGGTTGACAGGAGCATTAGTATTCCACACTATCTTCTTCTCGCTTTGTTGCCGTTCTTTAACCCTTTAACTGCCCGTCGTTTTTTTTAAGGTTCGACCTATTTGCCGCGGGAAAAAAAAAGTTCGACCTATTTGCCACGGGAAAAAAAGAAGGTTCGACCTATTTGCCCGATGTCGGCATTTGCCGACATGGTCAAAAGGTAGCGATTTTGACTTCATTTTCTGAATAATATATGAAGTATCAGCCAAGGACTATAATTTTGAGTTGAACATTGTTGAATAGTTATTTTTCAACATAGAAAAGCTTTTAACTATTATCTTTTTTCATTTCAAACCATCTAATACAAAATCTTTGTAGAAGTGTTAAATTTTTGGGCAAAGGAATGGAAAGCGCCGATGTCGGTAAATCCCGACATGGGCAAAGAAATCGAAAATGCTCATGTCGGCAAATCCCGACATGGGCAAAGAAATCGAAAATGCTCATGTCGGCATATGCCGACATGGGCAGTTAAAGGGTTAAGTAGCTCTGTTTGCTTGGCTTGTTTTTGATTGCTTCTTCTCCTCGAGAGATTGACTTGTTTCTTGGCTAGATAAACTTCTTTCGTTGACATCATTTGGAGTTCAACTGGAAGTGAAGCCTAATAAATGATGAAATCTGGTAAGATAATGTTATGGAAATCTACTTCGAAAGTTTTTAGTTTTCGCAAGGCCATGGATTTGTTTCTGATATAAATCATGTCATGTATTGATTCTAAGAAGCCATATAAGAGGCTGTTGACAGAAAACCAGTGATTGCGGTGGTTGACTTCATAAAATAGCTGGCGCTAAAAAGTCGCAACTCAAGAATCTGTATCTCATCGCTAACAGTAATGAACTCTCGAACACATATATATCATACATGGGCTTATGCCCCTTTTGGGCGATAGGACACTTGATCGACACCAAGTGATTTACAAAAACAGCGTTTATACTTGACGGGAACTTGTGTGGCAACCCTAAATTTAGCGCTACTGTATTAGATTCAACGATAAAATTATCAAAGTTATTTGGTAACAAATACTGGTCAATCAAATATAGTCGTTGGTAAAAAAATCCGCAGTTATAAAATATTTTTAATAGCGATAGTTTCGCCACTTTTCCGACAAATTTTCTGGTAGATTCGCTGGAGTTAGGGATTCGGGATTCGGTATTCGGGACTCAAAATCGATATTCGAAAAACGTCAATAAAAATTTGCTGACTAATGCTATTGACTTCAAATAAAAAACGGATGTAAGACTTTGTTACAAGGATAAAGGCGTGGTTATTTCGTTATTTAGGGAAATTCCCTCTTTAGATATTCATTGATTTTTCAACAGTGTAACTTTGAAATGCTCTCCAGGCTTGGGGGATTGCTCAAATGACTCCAAACCAATAACAGATGCAAGCTGACAGATATAGATACAATACCCACCAACTTCAAAAAGGGCGTTGTTTTTTGTGTTTTAGGGAAATTCCCCATTTAGGGATTCAAAATAGCTCATTTTTTAACTTTGGAGTGCTCTAGAAACATGGGAAATGACTTTAAAGACCCCAAGTCAAAAGCCGATGCAAGCTTACATGAATATAAACAATGCTGAATAAGTGGCATGCCTAGAGAGGGCGTAGTTTTTGCGTGTTTTAGGGAAATTCCCCATTTAGGGATTCAAAATAGCTCATTTTTCAACTTTGGAAGTGCTTTAGAAACTTAGCAATTGACTTTAAAGACCCCAAGTCAAAAGCGGATGCAAGCTTACATGAATATAAACAATGCTGAATAAGTAACATGCCTAGAGAGGGCGCAGTTTTTGCGTGTTTTAGGGAAATTCCCTGAAATATTGATTTTTACCGTTTAAACCATTTTCAGCCGAGAATCTTTGAAATACTCTTCAGGCTTGGGAAATTGCTCAAATAACTCCAAACTAAAAACGGATGCAAGCTGACAGTTATAGAAACAATGCCCACTAATTAAAAAAACTTCACAAGGCCGTGGTTTTTTCGTGTTTTAGGGAAATTCCCCTTTTAGAGATTCAAAATAGCTCATTTTTCAACTTTGGAAGTGCTTTAGAAACTTAGCAATTGACTTTAAAGACCCCAAACCAAAAACGGATGCAAGTTTACATGAATATAAACAATGCTGAATTAGTGACATGCCTAGAGAGGGCGTAGTTTTTGCCTGTTTTAGGGAAATTCCCTAAATTAGGTATTTCGACCGTTTTCAATGGTACAACTTTGACTGGCTCTTCAGTTGTGGGAAATTGCTCAATAGACTCCAAACCAAAAACGGGTGTAAGCTAACAGGTGAATTCTTTAGGCATACAAACTTTCGCGAGCAGAAACTTTCGCGATTTTCGCGAATTTTTGCCTTGTTCGTGAATGTAAATGCCTTTGAAAATTCTTTCTAGAACGCTCCAAAAATGAAAAATTGAGCTATCGAAAGTAGCCATCCGGACCAATATTTTGAAAGATTTTGAGCTTACATTCGTAATATCATTTTTTATTTCATTCCATTAATTATGGAAATGCTATTTTAATTGAATCGGAATAATAGACATACTTTTTGTTATGATTCTCTATCACTGACTCTTTTTTAAAAGCATTGATGACATTTGTAAGTTGTGTTTTCAACGACGGGAATAAAAGTATCAACTTTGAACCTCATCCAAGATCTTGGATGGTCGTCATGGTTACTTTTCTCTGCGTTGATTGCGCGCTGAATAGAATCTGGATTGGTCGGCACAGCATCGATATATGATTTCGACCTGTGCTTTTCACGGTACGAAAAGTATTTCACGAAAAACTGATTCAAACTTTTTTTCATCACAGAACGAAAGCCAATTGGACGAGATGAGCCTTTTACACATGGTCATGATGAACGATAAAAAGATAGTGACATTGAAATGCATCGATTACATGTTATGCCAAGGACTTAATATCAATGCACGTAAAAGAAATGGCCTGTAAGTGACTGCAACATGATTTTTTTGTTTATTTTTCTTGTTGTGTCGTACTGCTTGAATCTAATTTTCTGTGTATGACACACTTTTCATTTATGAGAGGCAGGCGGAGGTTTGATCTTTCATTAGATTGATATTCTCATAAAAAGAAAGTGATTTATAGTTCTTGGATGGTAAAAACAACGGATTATTGCAAGAAAAAAATTCATGCAAAATTAAGTATCCGAAATTTCAATGTCTTAAATTGTTCATTTTCAACTTAAAGTACTGCAGCTCATATCGATGTGATGGACGAACGAAAAGATATTCTCCAATTATTGATGGCTCACCAAATGAACCCTCGTTATGAAGATCTTTTCCGTAAAAATCCAATCGATTATGCTCAACAAGACACAAAGTAAGTAAAGATTCTTCGATACTTTGACGGAAGAACAATTCTTTTATTTTTGAAAATAAGGTGGAGCCCTTCCATCAAAATACTGTAGCTTAGACGAGAGTCAAATGTATACTTATTTTATCATATGACCCTATTGTATTTCATAAAAGGCGTGTGACAAAACAAACAAATTTCTTAAATCCTGATTTTAAATGATACTTCGTCATTCTTTTTCCAGTATGACTGATGTCAAAAAGTTATGCCCCCAGCTTGCGAGTGTATTAATGATGTTCATAAACTTCTTTTTCAGGATTTACCACCTTTTACGAAATTACTTCGAATACGGTCCAGGAGCTCCCAATATCCGTAACGGCAAAGATACACGTTTTTTTTTTTTTAAGAAACACACTTTTAAGAAACACGAGGCTCAGAATGCCTAAAAACTAAGAAACATCTAAGAAACATGCTGAGGCTGAGAATGAAAAAATAACATTTTTTAATTCGGTTTTTTAAAGAACCTTCCAATCATCAAGGAAAAGTTCCAGAAAAATACTTACATAACAGTTAGAAACACTTGAGAAAGTCAGAAAAGCAATATAGAAGATAGGAAAGTACCGTAGAAAGACTATTGTATTATCGACATGCGTTCTATAAGCTTGAAAAAGTTTAGAAACATGTAAGAAACATTTAAGGCTCAAAAGGCCGATTTCTTAAGAAACATTGAGGCTGCTTGGTAAAACTAGTTTCTTAAAAAAAAAAAAAACGTGTAAGCATAACATGTAAGTATTCTATATATTGATAGCCGTAGTCTGTTTGTCTGTTTGTTTTCTGTGTGTCACTTTCGTTTTCGCAAGTAATGTTTTTGTTCTTGATAAGTTTGTTTTGATCGGAGCCTGGTTTAGACTTTACTCGGCCTTTGTTTTGAAATTTAAGGCCCATCTACATTTAGTAATTTTGGTTTCTGCCTATGCATGCCCGTCTTTTTGTTTTTCTCTTTTCTTTTGTTTGAAATGAACGATCGTATTCATTAATGACATTGTAATTCTTTTCAAAACAAAACAAGTTTCTTTTATAGAAAAGAACATTTCAAATGTAATCAAAACATAAAAATCAAAAAGTTTGTGGGGCAACAACATCATTCAAAGGGCGATAAAAAGCAAGAGGAAAAATAGGCTACGTCATATGAATAATGAATACGATTTTACACTCCTACTCTTCGGGATATAAGCACTGCTCTTGTTTTGAATATTGAAATTCTCCGGATAAATCGCATGCGCACTGAGGTTTTAATGAAACAATACAGAGTTTCGAAACCTAAGCCAATCAGCTGTGTTTTAAACATTCTTTTATTTAAAATCTCTATTGATAAACATCTTTTGTGAAAGTTGTCTATTATGTTTAAACCTATTAATAAGCAATTCCCGGTGGGGGTTCACTAGTGGCCGCCTATAGCAGTGCCTATAGACCAAGAAGAGTAAGGACTAAAAGCCTGGAGCTGTCTATTGTGTAGACTAGAGATTAGTCCACCTCTTTCTTTATATAATAACATTTAAGTTGTTGATAAATCAAAATTTATTTCACTACATAAAAATAGAAGCTTTTCGGCTTACGCCATCATCAGTATTTAAGTTGTTGATACTCAGGATACTGTTAAAAACGGTGTAAGTTATGACCAGGGTTTAAAAAAAGTAATTTAGAATTGACTTATTTATTTTTTTAGATCTGATAAAACAAAGAAAAGCTTTTCTCGAAGAATTGCCATTTCTACATTTCACTCATCTTTACCATGACATACAATTTTTTCAAACTATCAAGAACTGGACAGTGTATTTAATGCGAGCGAAGCGAAAAAAAGATCTCCGGGCGGGAGGGCTAGAGTCAAACTTTGAAGAGATTTTTATTTTAATTTAATCGTTTTTTTTTAAGCCAGCTTCAACCTCTTCAACATCCAAAGAACTTTTTAGTGCGTTCTGCTACAGCTTAACCGGCTAGTATTTATTAAAAAGGCAAATGTTACCTCATAATCTTGATAAAAAAACTAACCATTTAAATTGTATTCGTGAAGGAAAATCAACGTGTGAAAATTACTTTACACACTTGTGAAGAGAGAATTCTTTAAAGCTGATTCACAAAAGTTAGTTCTGTCGACTCTCTCTAGCTCGATCTTCAAGGGACCAAAGGAATTTCTTCGAATTAGAGAAAGATCCGAATTACAGAGAGAATTTAACACTACTTTCCAGCTAAAGGAACCAATTGTGGTATATCCCCTGGTATGCATACACGTCATTCTGTGGTGCTTTTTGAAAATGTGTTCGAAATATGCAAAGATAAGAAAACTAGAGAATAGATCAGTTCATAAAGTTTGACTTATAGTGCTTCCTTCTTAGAGATTAAGCTTACCTTAATAAGATAAAGAAAGAAAAAATCCTTTTCTCCCAATTTGATATCTTATTGAAATTATTCCTTAATTTACATCCATTGCCATAATCATATCTTATATATTATATCTTTCTCTAATTTACAACTCTATGTCCATCCTAAGATGATAAAACTACAATACTCTGTTACAATTCCAAAAACCTCAGTTGAAATACATGTTAGCTTAAGTGTTTCATAACTAACATATTCACTATCTCATCTCGATTCTTTGATTGACGTCTTGCCTCATCTCTGTCAAACACTGATTGCGGAAATACGCTCTTGTGTTTTGTTCCGGATGAAACAGAATATGGTACGCCTTTTGTCCGTACATGAGGAATGTGATAACCATGGTATTGACCAAAATCGCGATACATTGTGAAATTTCTTTCTCGATTGGCCTTTGAAAAGGAACGATGGTGAAGCAAACAACAAATGAAGCGGTCAATATGAGTGTGGTAAACATCAAAACGACACCGTCGTTCATGACACTCGGAAGATGTCGTCCTCGAAAAGCTTGTATCGTGCACATTAGTTGGATTACTGCAATTACGATCATTATAACATTGCTGTGAAAATAGGTATTGCATACATACTCTCTTGTCATTCCCTGAGGATCCTCGAATTCAAGAATGGTTACTTGTTGTTGATAAAGGCAGACGAAGTATACAGCGTTGACGGAGACTAGAAAAATGACAACAGTCAAAATCTGAGCCATTACTGTGCGTTTGGCTTCCTCGGCTGTAAGTATTACCTTGCAAAGAAATGCTTGTAGAAGCTTTTGTGACTTGGTGAAAACAATACCAATGTTGAGGGTGTATAAGGTGGTGAAAACTAATGGTTTCCAAATGCAAATATGATTCATAAAGTATAAAAAGGGGGCGATGATCATTGTTACTGCCTGAATAGATATATGCATAGTTGAAACTTTGAAATCTGATGTCGTAACACTAGGTGTGTTTCTTTTGATTATGAAGGTTATCAAAGTTAGTATGGCAGTCAATGATCCAACCAGCGAGATAACTCCAATGATATGGAATTCTTTTGACTGATAGCTGACGAAAATATTTGTGTAAGGATCTACACACGCCGTTCTTTCTCCGTTGTCTATCGAAAGTCGTCCTTCACATGGATAACATAAATGGTTTCCAAAGTCGGGTTTGTGATGGTTCTTCAGGCAACGAACGCATATCCAAGAGAAACCATGTTCAATTTTCTCATACGATCTGTAGAAACCCGGCGCACAATTTAAAGCTGAACAGTGACTTGTTTCCACGTCAGGTATTCCTATAACATTAATTAATTAGAGTAATCAAATCTTTAAACTCCCAAGACTTTTCGAGTCTTCTCCTTCTCTTCCAGGCGATTGACTTTAAATGAAATCATAAATAATAATCTCATTAAAGCGCAGTCACATAAAATAAGTGCAATTTCTGTATTAGTTGCCATAAAATTCTATGAAAAACCCCGATGTAGAAAGTAAAGAATAAAAGAGAAAAAATAGTCTCATCACCTTTCCAACATAATCTATTCACTGTGTTATTTTGGTTATAAGTACATTGGTTTGCATCATGGTACTTCGACCGATCTCTCATTAAAACGTATTCATAAAGTTCTATCCTTTCAGCATTTTTCCGACAGCCATATCCAGAAGTTTGACTTATTGGTATCCTTGTGTCTGACAATGTAACAGTTACATGTTGTGATTTAAATGGGTTTCGAATTCTTTTCCACTCATCTACTCGCAAAGCTTTTTCCCGAATTGTATTTCGAATGCATTCGTAGTTAATAGAACAACCGCATTTATCAAATCGTTGGAAATAAATCGAGGAATAAAATAGCGATAGGTCCAATGAATATCGTTGACTAACCTGAGTGGTTTTGTTAATGTGTAAGGATAAACTTTTAAACATTTGCGATTCGTATCCCCAGAGCCTTTCCATCAGAGAAAAAGTATAAAAATCTACAGTTATGAATGAAGATTTGATATTTTTAAAGCAATCAGAGCTAAATTGCATATGATTAAGAAACCCTTCAACCAATATCGGAATTGTCAAATTTTCCTTCTCCATTAATATCCCTAATTGTTTGACAATTGAAATTTGTCCATATTTATCACCCATAGTAAGCACTGCTGGTTTGTTTTCCTTGAACCATTTTGGAGTGAAGTAAACTTCCTGATTTATATCCCAATTTCTTTCCAATGGACACAAAGTTTTGATTGCAGGGCTTTATATTTTAAAATTTCAAAAAGAGGGTTCATCATGAACGGTTGAGCTTTGAATATAACGAGATGCTCCAATTCTAAACGATGCGTGATTATATAATGGAGAATAGTAGCGTAAATGTCGTACAGCTCATGGTCAATAGAAGAATTGTAAGAGACGTATCTTCCTGTAAACCTGACGTCATCATGAAAACTAGCGTCCAGATAATTCATCATCTCTGCTGGTCCTTCTGCGTAAATTGCAATGACTGATGATAAGCTGTACGATTTGTTCAGCTTTTCAGACCGCGTATTGTAGTGAAGTGATTCATTCAAGTATATAGATTCAACGATTTTTGAAAGATTATTAAAATCATCACAAACATCTATTGAAATGTATTTATAGTTATAATGGGAAGTTAAAAAGGAATCATATTCCCACATGAACTTGATGCTTTTGTCTAAAGCTTCACTGAGGTGATGAAGTTCTGTTCGGTTTGTTTCATTATAGCATGCAGAATAAATACCAATCACATACCATTGGTATTGATCATCATAGTCGCATTGTGGTTTGATGGTAGGAAAAACAAATAATATCAAAATCATAAAACTATTCATGTTGGTTTATATTCCTTTTATTCGTCGAATTGTGTTGTGATATCTAAAATTGAGCCTCAATTTTTTCCTAAAGAAAGTAATGATTTAGTAACATTTTTCTTCTTTTTCGAATTTCCTTTCTTTGTTAAATAGTAAAACAACAAGAATTCTGGAAATTCTTGTGAACCCTGAGATAGCAGCTTATACACCTTTAAACTCTCATTTTCTTATTAACATTTATTAAATTATATTATACCAGAACCCTTGTAAGGCGAGACCAATTTAATTTGTGGTTCTAAGGGCCCGACCGACCCTATTTTTGCTAAAATCAAAAAAATAATAATATTAAATTTCCACTACAATATATTTTACACACTAGTTATAATCAAATTTGAAGAAAGCTGAAAATTAATTCAAGAAATTGAAAAATTTAGAAAATCAAGCATTCCATACACTAAGATTTTATCATGATCTTCATCGGAGATAAAAAAAAGTGAATTTCAGAACCAGATATTTTTTGGAAAACATTTTCGGTACTTTAACAACCCTGATAAATGAAAAATATTTTGATAACGATCTGCCCGTAGAACAACAAATTAAATTGGTCTCGCCTATAAACATTACATTATTCAAACCAATAAAAAAAAATATATATACATTTTTTTTCGTTTTTACTGAATAAATGAATATCGATTAATCAAAATTATAATTATTTCTTCAGTTTTCAATATTGGATATTGAAAATCTCCTCATTAATATTTAGGTCCTTTTTCGAAAGGAATTTTCGGCTATCACGGAGGCAAGTGCCTACTGCCTTGCAAAGTCCAATAGACATTTTTTTCCTTATCCAGGTGATCACTTAGTAGTACATCACTTTGTAGTTTTTGTTTTGTTTTGTTTGCTGGCGATCATATCAGCCAGTCTTGAAATAAATTTGGATTATTCTCCTCCCGTTTCACCAGTCGCAGTAAAAACTAACGCTATAGGCTCTTTACTTCTCGCGCTTGTTTGATTCGAAGCATTTTTTTAGGTTCTGACTGATGTGTCTCTTTGCTAATGAGTTAAAAACCCTTATGTCGAAAAATGCAGATTGACCCGTCTGCCAGGAACCTCTTGCATGCACATCCAAACCAGCTTCATCTCCGGAAATTGCAGTAACCTAGTTTTCTATCTGTATTATGTTAAATCCCCATTTAACTTGTACTTTCATAGGCACGGAGGGGTAATAAATTGAGATATTTGTATTTCATTATTTGGCATGATTCTTGGCTAACTACACAGGAAATGTTTTTGGTAAAATTGTCCCTTTTTATAAACAATAATTATTCTGATAGTTGCTTGCAACCTTTGTATATGAAAAATTTCTTCTGGCTAGATCTTGCACAGCTCCAATTACAGAAAGAAGGTTAGAGGCTCTTTTTTCCGAGGAGAAAGGAAGCAAGGAATTTGCCGAACCATGGAAAGTGCCGAACGGCGCCCTCTGATATGGCGTGATTTGCTCGGATGCAGCTGGCTGAGAGGGCGTTGGGGCGTACTCGATACGAAAACCGACGTTCAGCTCGTTCAAATGGAAAAGGATTCCTCTAATATGAACACTGAGATATAAGAGGTTTCTAACAAATACGAACAATTATTACAAACTCATGTTACTGACAAGACTTTAGTCACTGATATTACTAAAGTTGGAAAAAGCTACACAGAACTGACCAAGAGTTTCTCTGATTACCTGAAACTTTTGAAAACTGAAGTCGATGAGAGAGACATCTACAAACAACGCTCGTTTGATGAATCAAAATTGAACATCAAGTTGGAAAAATTTGCTGAGTTCAACAGTAAGCTAGACGATGTTATCGTCCGTTACAGTGATAATAAAGGCGGGAAAAATGGCGGTATGGCGTTATGGCGGTATACGGAAAAAAATCGGCGGGAGAGTTTCGAAGAAACGGACGATACCAATTTGGCGCACCTTCACTCAAACGATTTTGCCTGACTGACCTCTGAGAGAGGTCAGCGGGTTTTCGAGATTTTCCGTTTGCGTTTTTTGTTCGAACTGAGTGCAAACAGTGTAAACAGCTAAACGTTTGAGAAAGATGGCTGATGAAATTTCACTCAGATTGTTTTTATGAGATTTATTTTCATGGTGGAGAACAATTATTATTTCTACTTTTATTAGTCTTTTTTATGCATGAATTTTTGTGTACAGTATATAAGTCTTTAGTGTGTCAGTAGGGATTAGATTCCTCAAGATTTGCTTTTGGAAAAATCTTTTTGATATGAACAACAACCTACTGACTTTCCCCTCAAGATTCCATTTTAATCAGGTATGTTTTCCATTCTTTCCATTCCTTAAAATTTTCAGCTTGTGCTTTTATGTGGTTTATGTGCACGAGCTCTCACTCTATTCTCAACTACTTTATACCTCAAACTACTTTTTGATTTTTGATTGGAAATACTTTCCTTCATGTATATTTTTTCATGTTTGTTTCTAATCTAGTATTTTATTTTCCCAAGTTTCTAGGAATAGAACCTTTTAGAACTGGTGTTACAAATTCTAATTCTTTTTATTTATTGGGTGTTCAGATTGCCACTTCAATGGACATGGATAAGCTTCTTTGAGATTTTTCTCGAAAAATAAAAAGAGGGTGTTCTTAGGTTAGGTAGGGGCAATTAATTGAACCAGACCGTAGTTTATATTCAGTTAATTCCAGATGTACGAGTACATGAAAAACAAAATGTTTAAAAGTCATCATAATTTTTTGGCAAATTCACGGTGTGAAAGGTTGAAATTTTTCATGAATTGCACCTATTCACTGCAAATTCATGATATGTGCCATTCCAAGGTCTTCTGACATTACATCATGTATATACCCAATAGGTGATTCGTTGTAAGTGACGTAAAATAAGTCAATACGTCACTTTCAACCAATCAGCTGTGGACAACAATGGTGCATATCAAGAGTTAACCAAAAATGTTTTTGTGAAATCACCAAAAAGGTTTTGGTAATAAGTTTCCCTACTGCTTATATACCTTTTTATAAAATTATTTCGTGTTATTTTGTGAAATTTGTGAAATTGAACCAGTAGAACGTGGTTGGAAAATTGTTCTGTACGTTATATGAAGAATAACGTTGTTACTAAAAGTGGTAACACAGGGTAACACATGGTAACAGGGGGTAACACTAGGGTAACAGGGGGTAACACATGGGTAACACATGGGTAACAGGGGTAACACTAGGGTAACAGGGTAACAGTTTGAAAATGGTGGCTCTGAGGGGTCGGAAATTTGAAAATTGACTTAACCAATGTTGTTGGTGAATACAATGATAGAATGAATGATGCTAATCAATGCAATGATGGAATCGATGTTGCTGGTGAATGCAATGATGGTGTTACTGGTGAATGCAATGATGGAATCAATGGTGCTGGTGAATGTAATGCTGGAATCAATGGTGCTGGTGAATTCAATGTTGGAATCAATGGGTGCAAGGTGACTGAAATGATGGAATCGATGTTACTGGTGAATGCAATGATGGTGTTACTGGTGAATGTAATGATGGAATCAATGGTGCTGGTGAATGTAATGCTGGAATCAATGGTGCTGGTGAATTCAATGTTGGAATCAATGGTGCAGGTGACTGAAATGATGGAATCGATGTTACTGGTGAATGCAATGATGGTGTTACTGGTGAATGCAATGATGGAATCAATGGTGCTGGTGAATGTAATGGCTGGAATCAATGGTGGGCTGGTGAATTCAATGTTGGAATCAATGGTGCAGGTGACTGAAATGATGGAATCGATGTTGCTGGTGAATGCAATGATGGTGTTACTGGTGAATGCAATGATGGAATCAATGGTGCTGGTGAATGTAATGGGAAAATGGCTGGAATCAATGGTGCTGGTGAATTCAATGCAAATGTGGGATGGAAAAAATGATCAATGAAAGTGGGGAATCAATGGTGCAGGTGGTGAATGATGGAAAATGATGGCAATCGATGAATAACTGGTATGGAATGACTAAATGGGGGTGAATGCAATGATGGTGTGGTGTTACTGGTGAATGCAATGATGGAATCAATGGTGCTGGTGAATGTAATGCTGGAATCAATAGTGCAGGTTACTGAAATGATGGAATCGATGTTACTGGTGAATGCAATGATGGTGTTACTGGGGAATGCAATGATGGAATCAATGGTGCTGGTGAATGTAATGCTGGAATCAATAGTGCAGGTGACTGAAATGATGGAATCGATGTTGCTGGTGAATGCAATGATAGTGTTACTGGTGAATGCAATGATGGAATCAATGGTGCTGGTGAATGTGATGGTGGAATCAATAGTGCAGGTGACTGAAATGATGGAATCGATGTTACTGGTGAATGCAATGATGGTGTTACTGGTGAATACAATGATGGAATCAATGGTGCTGGTGAATGTAATGCTGGAATCAATGGTGCTGGTGAATTCAATGTTGGAATCAATGGTGCAGGTGACTGAAATGATGGAATCGATGTTGCTGGTGAATGCAATGATGGTGTTACTGGTGAATGCAATGATGGAATCAATGGTGCTGGTGAATGTAATGCTGGAATCAATGGTGCTGGTGAATTCAATGTTGGAATCAATGGTGCAATTCTTAAACAACAACTCAATCAACTAAAAAAGGACCTCTACGATAGAGGATACCCACCAAAACTTGTAAATAAAAATTTGAAAAAAAACAAAACACCTGAAACAGTTCCACTGCCTTTATAATAAAAAGAAAAAACTGGGCAAACATTACTCCAAATTCAAAACCAAAACCAACAACCCCTCTAACCTGCCATTCATCATTAAATACTGCGAACATTTCCCTATTATACAAAAGATACTTGGAAAACACTGGTCCATTATTCAACAAGATGACAACTTAAAAAAGATCTGCAATAAAAAACCTTTCATAGTATACAAAAGAAACAAAAACATCCTAACCAAAACCCGTTTCCTATAATTATAACTTTTATTTTTATACCTTTTTCTTAGAGAATAAAATATTTCATCATACATAATTTATCTTACTTACCTACATATCCCAACTTTTCACCTTCGACACACAAAAAATATAGAATATATCTGATAGACCCAGAAATCCATAAGAAACCTACATTCAGACACACCGATATGCTTATAACAAAAATCTATCAAAAAACACAACTACACACTGATATGTTTATAACAAACATTTTTCAAAGACAACTACTTGCCAATATGCTTATAACAAACTCTTATTAAAAACAACTACATACTGATATGCTTATAATGAACATCTATCAAAAACAACTACATACAGTTATGCTTATAATGAAAATCTATCATAAACAACAAACACACTGACATACTTATAATGAACATCTATCAAAATCAACTACATATGGATATGCTTATAACAAACATCCATCAAAAACAACAAAACATACTAATATTTTTATAACAAATATCTATCAAAAACAACTACATACTGATATGCTTACAATGAACATCTATCAAATCAACTACATATTGATATGCTTATAACAAACATCCATCAAAAACAACAAAACACACTGATATTCTTATAACAAACATCTATCAAAAACAATTACATACTGATACGCCTATAACAAACATCTATCAAAAACAATTACATACTGATACGCCTATAACAAACATCTATCAAAAACAATTACATACTGATATGCTTACAACAAACAAACAACAAACATACTTATATGCTTATAACAAACTTCTATTAAATACAATTACATACTAATATGCTTATAAAGAACATCTATCAAAAACAAGTACTCCGAAACATTCAAGACAAAAAATACTCAATAAAACACCAAAAACACCAATATGCAAACACCAATATGCAATTTCCCAAACACCCATAATATAAGACACCTATCCTATTACTTATCACACCTAAATGATATGCCTATAAAAAACATAACTATATACTTATGGAAAAACCCATCAATGAAAAATCGAATAAAAAATAACTCAAACCTGAAACGCAAAAAAAGACGATAATCGAGTCCTAAAAAACACAATCACAAAAATAATCGAGTTGAGTAAACAAAGAAACCTACAACCTAGAGCCCATACCCCACCATAAATTACAATTAAAACTACACTTTAAATACCCAACTAACCCGCAATCCCCACAAACCAAAATCGAAAACCATGAGGAAAATTACCTTTCTTAAACTGACAAGATAGAACACAGACATAGCAAACATGAACCTTGATAACGGATTTAACGGTAAGAAACATTCCTAAACACAATCACACATTTCTTATTAAATTTAAGTTTTCTACTCAAACGAGTTATGTACCATTGATATCTTAATGTACCAATTGGATAGTGGTTGAGGCATGTAGTTTAGACAATATGTCCTTTCTACAGTAACACAATCCAAAGTACATGGTTCCTCAACACTCGTTTAACATTAGGCAACAAACAAACACAAAAACACTGCTTAATTTTCTTGGTGGTGCAAACTATGAAATTGGCGCCCCTAGTATTTTTGTCCTTATTTGCGCCCTATACCAGTAAGTGAAACTATTAAACTGGTAAGAGCAGTGGCTGGTTGAAAGTAACGCCTGGAATCTCTGAGTTAACAAAGTTTTATTTATACGAAGGTGGTGGTAATGATAATTTTATATCTATTTCCTTGTTATTTCCTGGTGTTACTGTACTCTCCATTAAAGATCAAAGGTTGAAAGAGGCCCCAAAAATTCGAAAATTGGCAAGAATAAGGGTTGTTTGTAATTCTAGCGCCGCAGGCAAAAAAATTTGGTGCAAGAAAGGTCAAACAGCTTATAAGATATTCTAAAAAGGAGAAATTTAACCCGCATTAGACCACAAAAACCACAGCGAGCAGTTTCGATAAATCTCTCATTTTGGGGGTGAGCATCCTCTTTAAGCCCTGGTGGATACACAACACTTCTCTTGCTTTGACTTTTCGCAATTCAATGTTGATAGTAGTTTTGAAAAAAATTCGTAAGAAAAAACGAAACGCCGCAGGCGAAAAAAAATTTACATTACACTTACAGAAGGCGCTAAAAACGTGTCAAAGGGCGCAAAANTGTAATACATAGTCTAGTAAGCTAGACGACTAATTTATACATAGTAGAAATAAAGCAAAAAGTAATGAATGGAATAATTTTAGTCGTCTAGAAACCTTTGTGCACTAACTCCAAACAAAAGAAAAGTGTCAATATTGCAATTATAATTTTTTCCTGCTCAAAATAATTCTTGAGAAAAAAGAATATGTGTGGATCTGTGTATTGAAAGTTTTTCATTTGAGTTGATTTGGTTTTGAGAGTTTGTTATTGCTTGATAAACTGTTTTCTCGCTACGCAAGTTTCTGCGTAGCTAGCCCCTGTATCTATAAGGCTGGAACACCGGATTCTTCCAGTCGTTTATACAAACTAAATTCCGTATTATTATTATTAGTATTGGTATTATTAATTTCGCTAGCGAAAGTATTACGATAGCCTTTCTGCGGCGGCGGTGTCATCGGAAAAAAAATTAGAAAACGAAAGTACTCGATACGGTGGATGAACTCACTAAGTTTAATTTAAAGTTGCACGTGCACGCTCCGTTTAACCACGGCAATTTTCGCGGGTTTTTTAAAGATTACGTCATATCTTTCATATTAGCTCATACTAGTTCGGTATTGTGGAGGTAATGAGATGATCAGGTTCATTTTCTCTATTGTGTCATTAGCTCCACAGTCTGACGCGTAAGGCACCATACTTCTGGAAGGCAAGGAGGAATTTCATTTTTAGAAGCGTTTGCAGGTTTGCCAGGGTGGCCACACATGCTGGAAAAACTGGAAAACCTGGAAAAACTGGAAAAATGGCCTTTTTCAGAAAATTAGCTGGAAAAACTGGAAATGGGTACATTTTCCAAACAGGAAAGCTGGAAAAACTGGAAAAGTTTTTTTGATAGTTTAAGTTTTTGATAGTCTTTCTTGACTAACCCAATTTTCCAATTTTGAATCGAATCTTTTCATTCAGAAGACTTTAAAGTATAACTTTGTCTGCCTTTCTCTTTTCACCCGGGTTGCTTCTTGTACACTGTACTTTAAATCACAGTGAAGGAGAACAAGCCAGGAGAAGAATATATATTTCGCTGACCAAGTGAGTAACTCAAAAGTGGGGAACTACTTAGAATTCTAAAAATTCTAAAAATTTTGGGGGCACCTAAACTTTTTGGGGGTACCTGAACCCTGGAGGAACTGTGGCTTAGATCTGTATAATCGATTTGAAAGAAATGTCTACTGAAAATCTAGAAGTACCAGTGGATACCCCTTAAAACCTACAAAGTTGCACTTCGGGCTCTCTTAGCCACCAAACTTAATTTAATATTGTTCAGTTCACTTTTTTGCAATCTCTTATGTACTTTCATAATCATAAAACAGTGCCGTAGGAAGCATTTTCATATTGGGGGGCTGAAGTTTAGTGACACCGCGAGGGCCAACCATGGTTTGGCATGGGGTGGAAAATTTTGAAAATTTGAGCTCTAGATTGCTTAAAAATACACTCAAAACATGCACATAAAGACAATTATGACAAATTAAAAAAGAAAAACTTTGCATTTTACAAAATAACCATTTTTGAAAAAATTATTGGGGCCCCCCCCCCCTTGCCCCACAGTTGCTACGGCACTGTAAAAAAACCTAATTTCAAGAATTTCACTTATCAAAAAGTGTTATAAAATTCGAAGTTATCAAAATTTTAGTAAGAATCTCTCCAAAAAATTAAGTTCCTCGGACCTAGAGACTACACAATTGTATTAAAGGTCATAAAACCTATACTTTTTGGTACCCATACCTGCCCATACTTATGGCAGGTATGAAATATTCATTTTCTTTTTCATGGTTAGACCCGGGATAAATCTTGAGGCCCTCAAAGTTCTAATTTAGGTTTTAAGGTGTATTTTGATTCTAACATACAGTCTTATAAATATTTAGGTCCTAATGATCTAATTGCAATATTAGTTGCTTTGCAGTGAATCACTGTTCAAAATTTGAGACCAAAAGGACTATTATATAAAAAGTAATTGGAGAAAAACCATTTTGTGGGAACCATAGACAGCGTACTTTCAACACAAAAAGTTTCAGCCTAAAATCCCACCTAAATTTTCAGATAGAGGGTATCTCTATTTTTTGTAGGTTTCTTAAGGGGTATCCAATGGTAATAATTTTGCACTCGCTTATAGCTGGAAAAAAGGACAGGTGTTTTGGTGAAGGCTGGAAAAAGGTACATTTCCAGCTCAAAATACCTGGAAAAAAGGATGTTTTTAACCAAAAAAGCTGGATTTTTCATCTAAAATAAGTGTGGCCACCCTGTTTGCATCCATCGATTTTGAGTAAATTCCTTGTGTTACACTCTTCTTAAAGCAAAAATTGTTAACTAAGAAATAGTAAGTATAGACTTTCAACTTTGCTTTTCCAGTTCCACATAGAGTTATTTTTCTAGTGGATCTGTTTAAAGCACCTTTTGCCCCTTCACCTAAAAAGTGATTGAGGCATCTTTTCTTTTTTTTTTGCCACTTTTTTTCAGATTCATTCACTGCACTGAATCTGATTGTGGTTTTTTTTCCCGCCCTTCAGATTCAAGGTCGAGACTCACCTCTGAATCTGATTGCGGCAACCCGTGGCCAGGGCAGGCAAGATCCTGTGCCTGCGACCGTATCGAGCTTGTGCGATATCGACAGCTCTCAAACAATTCAACTGCATTGTCAGTTCAAATATACAAAGCTGCACTGTCAGCTCTTACCAATATAATTTTGAAAACAATATATTATTTGATTCTAGATACTTTATTATAAACAACACTTAACTAGAAATTATTTCAGTCAGAGTAGTTTTTCTGCGTTGTGTTTTAAAGATGATATCTATTGCATTATATCGTGCACGGATAGGAAGTTTTGCTTTTACAGCTCAGAGAAACGTGAAATGTATAGCTAAATCTATTGTTGTTGGTTCTGACCTATCCAATAATGCTCTTTTAAAACTATTGAGACCTGTTCGTTTCATAGCACTTTTTACCCTGGTCTGTTTTGCAATCCCAAAGTCCTTTGAGCTAACAGAGCTTTACACACCTTTAGATTTTCTGCATCTTTCAAAAAATAG